>NC_092165.1:61553520-61558520 GCF_045791955.1 Oncorhynchus clarkii lewisi
TCAGACACTACTACAGTCTGTTGATACTGGCAGGCTCTATTGAATTACCCCAACCATCTGGCCTGTCTCTCTGACACTACTACAGTCTGTTGATACTGGCAGACTCTGTTGAATTACCCCAACCATCTGGCCTGTCTCTCTGGCACTACTACAGTCTGTTGATACTAGCAGGCTCTATAGTTATCAGGTATGAAATGAGTCAGTCATGGCCAGTTCGTACTATCGGGTGTGAAAGTAAGGCCCAGATGCAGATCATGTCGAATAAACAATAGTTTAATATTCGAACAGGAGCAGGCAATAGACAGGTCAAGACATGCAGGGGTCAGTAATCCAGAGGTGGGGCAACGGTACCGGGCGGCAAGCAGGCTCAGGGGCAGGCAGAGTGGTCAGGCAGGCAGGCTCAGGGGCAGGCAGAGTGGTCAGACAGGCTCAGGGGCAGGCAGAGTGGTCAGACAGGCTCAGGGGCAGGCAGAGTGGTCAGACAGGCTCAGGGGCAGGCAGAGTGGTCAGACAGGCTCAGGGGCAGGCAGAGTGGTCAGACAGGCTCAGGGGCAGGCAGAGTGGTCAGACAGGCTCAGGGGCAGGCAGAGTGGTCAGACAGGCTCAGGGGCAGGCAGAGTGGTCAGACAGGCTCAGGGGCAGGCAGAGTGGTCAGACAGGCTCAGGGGCAGGCAGAGTGGTCAGACAGGCTCAGGGTCAGGGAGAGTGGTCAGACAGGCTCAGGGGCAGGCAGAGTGGTCAGACAGGCTCAGGGGCAGGCAGAGTGGTCAGGCAGGCTCAGGGGCAGGCAGAGTGGTCAGACAGGCTCAGGGGCAGGCAGAGTGGTCAGAGGCTCAGGGTCAGGCAGAGTGGTCAGACAGGCTCAGGGGCAGGCAGAGTGGTCAGACAGGCTCAGGGGCAGGCAGAGTGGTCAGACAGGCTCAGGGGCAGGCAGAGTGGTCAGACAGGCTCAGGGGCAGGCAGAGTGGTCAGACAGGCTCAGGGGCAGGCAGAGTGGTCAGACAGGCTCAGGGGCAGGCAGAGTGGTCAGACAGGCTCAGGGGCAGGCAGAGTGGTCAGGCAGGCTCAGGGGCAGGCAGAGTGGTCAGACAGGCTCAGGGGCAGGCAGAGTGGTCAGGCAGGCTCAGGGGCAGGCAGAGTGGTCAGGCAGGCTCAGGGTCAGGGAGAAGCAGAGTGGTCAGGCAGGCTCAGGGTCAGGGAGAAGCAGAGTGGTCAGGCAGGCTCAGGGGCAGGGAGAAGCAGAGTTGTCAGGCAGGCTCAGGGTCAGGGAGAAGCAGAGTTGTCAGGCAGGCTCAGGGTCAGGGAGAAGCAGAGTGGTCAGGCAGGCTCAGGGGCAGGGAGAAGCAGAGTTGTCAGGCAGGCTCAGGGTCAGGGAGAAGCAGAGTTGTCAGGCAGGCTCAGAGACAGGACAGGCAGAGTGGTCATGCAGGCAGGCTCGGAGACAGGACAGGCAGAGTGGTCAGGCAGGCAGGCTTAGAGACAGGACAGGCAGAGTGGTCAGGGAGGCTCGGAGACAGGACAGGCAGAGTGGTCATGCAGGCAGGCTCGGAGACAGGACAGGCGGAGTGGTCAGGCAGGCTCAGAGACAGGCAGATAAAATCCCTTTAACCATGATTTTATGTACTGTATGCATAAATCACATCACTGAACTGTGCTATTTCTCCTGGGGTTAATTATATGATACTGGTGTTACGACTATGATACTGTTGGACAGAGAGAGAGGCAGAGAGACACTACTATGATACTGTTGGACAGAGAGAGAGGCAGAGAGACACTACTATGATACTGTTGGACAGAGAGAGAGGCAGAGAGACACTACTATGATACTGTTGGACAGAGAGAGAGGCAGAGAGACACTACTATGATACTGTTGGACAGAGAGAGAGGCAGAGAGACACTACTATGATACTGTTGGACAGAGAGAGAGGCAGAGAGACACTACTATGATACTGTTGGACAGAGAGAGAGAGGCAGAGAGACACTACTATGATACTGTTGGACAGAGAGAGAGGCAGAGAGACACTACTATGATACTGTTGGACAGAGAGAGAGGCAGAGAGACACAACTATGATACTGTTGGACAGAGAGAGAGGCAGAGAGACACTACTATGATACTGTTGGACAGAGAGAGAGGCAGAGAGACACTACTATGATACTGTTGGACAGAGAGAGAGGCAGAGAGACACTACTATGATACTGTTGGACAGAGAGAGAGAGAGAGGCAGAGAGACACTACTATGATACCGTTGGACAGAGAGAGAGAGAGAGGCAGAGAGACACTACTATGATACCATTGGACAGAGAGAGGCAGAGAGCCACTTCGGTATCTACTCTGCTGACCACTTAACTGCCCTCCGTCCCTCCGCCTCTCCCTCGTAAATAACTCTTTAAAGGATCAATTAGGACGATCGGTGGACAGCACTCCCGCTGGTTGTTGTTGTATGATGCCATATTGACCTGTTTGTGTGTGATGGTGTCGCAGTCAACAGCTCTTTTAAAAGAGATAGATACCTCTCTTTGTGTGTGTGTGTGTGTGTGTGTGTGTGTGTGTGTGTGTGTGTGTGTGTGTGTGTGTGTGTGTGTGTGTGTGTGTGTGTGTGTGTGTGTGTGTGTGTGTGTGTGTGTGTGTGTGCGTGCGTGCGTGCGTGCGTGCGTGCGTGCGTGCGTGCGTGCGTGCGTGCGTGCGTGTCTCACCCCTGCAGACATTGAGACTTCATTACAGGGTAGTTGTGTTCAGAATGAAGCAGTAAGTTGTTCTCTCTTGTCTTGTCTTGTCTTCTCCTCTCTTCTCTTCTCTTCTCTATTCTATTCTACTCTTCTCGTCTGTCTGTCTGTCTGTCTGTCTGTCTGTCTGTCTGTGCGTGCTGTTTGACTTTAGCATACACGTTTGGGGTCACCTCATTGGTCAGTAGGTGTTTCCCCTGTGCTGGCCCAGGTGCTATTAAAGAGCAGCTGGCCCAGTGCTCCAGGGGTCTTGATATCTGTGGAAGGTCAACACCTTTAGTTGTCTCTCGCTATGTTCATTTCTAGAAAAAACAATCCTTTATCTGATCTTCCCCGTTTCTGTTTGGCTCCACCTTTTTGGTTTATTTCCTGTCTTTAAGTTTGGTGTGGTTTTTTATTTTGTTTGCCTCTTCTTGTGCAAATGAATTGGGCGCCCATGGTGGGTGTCTTTTATGGTTTCAGTTGTTGTCAACTTTCAGTGGACACTAAAGCCCTGTTTCATTTTGGTTGTTGGTCATAGACTCTTTGTCACTTCCCTCTTCTGCTTAAGTGCCATTTGTTCTGTTTTTTTTGGACAATCAAGTAATTGGGCTCAGGGCGAGGATCTCCTTCCAGTTAAACATCAGGAACTGTAACATACTCATTTTTTCTCTGAATATATTGTCTTTATCCATTCAGCTCGCGGGGTTCTCCGGCCATCGTGCAGAGCGGAAGAAAGAACTCTTCGTGGAAAAACAAAGGTGGAAGGGTTTGTTTCATGATGAAAAACTCATGGCGTGATTGTGGAAACTTTCTTTGGTCATTGTCACTGGCATATATATATTCCCCCCCGAAGCCAACAATGTGACGGCTCTCAAGGAACTACATTGGACGTTGCGAAAACCACAATTTACTGAGGCCGCATTTATTGTAGCTAAGGAATTTATTAAAGGAAATATAAGGAAAACACTATCAAAATTTCTATCAACACATCTCCTATGTTACTCGCTCATCAAATGCTCTGGATCATTGCTACTCTCCCTTCCAGGAGGGCTAGAAGACCTACAAGGCCCTCCCCCACCCTCCTTTCAGCAAATCAGATCATGCCTCCATTCTGATCCTCCTCACCTGTAGGCAGAAACCTAAGCAGAATGCACCCGTGGTAAGGACTATTCAACAATGGTCCGACCAATCAGAATCTATGCTTCAAGATTGTTTTGATCACACAGACTAGGAAATGTTTCCCGGGTCGCCTCGGAGAATAGTATCAACTTGTACACTGACTCTGTGACTGGGTTCGTCAGGAAGTGTATAAAGGATGTTGTTCCCTCTGTGACGATTACAACTTATCCAAACTAACAACCGTGGATCGATGGAAGCAAGACGCGCAAAACTGGAAAGCGCGAACCACCGCATTTAACCACGGCAACGTGACTGGGAACATGGACGTGTACAAACAGACCAGCTGAACATTCCAACCCTGAACATTCCAACCCTGAACATTCCAACCCTGAACACTCCAACCCTGAACATTCCAACCCTGAACATTCCAACCCTGAACACTCTTTTCCATAAGGTGTATTTTAATCTGTTTTTTAAATCTGATTCTACTGCTGAAGAGACCTCTGGTGGCTTGTCGTGTGGGGTATACCTGGGTGTCCAAGCTCTGTGCCAGTAGTTCAGACAGACAGCTCGGGGCATTCAACATGTCAATACCTTCACTTTGAGCCAGGAGAGATTGACATGTTAGCTCTTTGTTTACATCAAAGGACCAGCCGTGCTGCTCTGTTCTGGGCCAATTGCAATTTTTAAGTCCCTCTTAGTGGCACCTGACCACACGACTGAACAGTAGTCCAGGTGTGACAAAACTAGGGCCTGTAGGACCTGCCTTGTTGACAATGTTGTTAAGAAGGTTTTACAGAATATCTTGTACTGAATGATCTTATACCTAACACATTTTGTGGACAGACCTCTCCAAATAGTGTCCCTTTGCGATGGGGTGAGAGGTCACTCTCCCATGCTATAACTGAATGGGGGAATATGCGTTTGGGAATAAAACAACAGTCTATAAATACCGTTTATTTCGTGGATGCAGCTTTTCCTTTTTTTCATGGAACTCCTGGAGAGAGTTTGTACCTCCTTAAACTGTGGGGACTGGAGAGGGATGGATCCTCAACACGGGGGCCCCACAGGGGTGCGTGCTTAGCCCCCTCCTGTACTCCCTGTTCACCCATGACTGCGTGGCCACTCAATTTTCTGACGACACAACAGTGGTACGGTAGGCCTGATTACCAAC
>NC_092165.1:61563520-61693520 GCF_045791955.1 Oncorhynchus clarkii lewisi
GTGTGTGCGTACGTGCGTGCGTGTATGTATGTGTGTGTGGGTGTGCGTGCGTGTGTGTGTGTGTGTGCGTGCATGCGTGCGTGTATGTGTGTGTGTGTTTAAATTGTCAAATGTGTAAAATGAAAGGAAAACACTGTAGGTGAAATTCAAGTATTGATTTATTTTTCCTTTTTGAAAAGCCTTAATCATAGAAAACAGAAAGACATGCAGCTTTATTAGCAGTGGTAATCTGTATCCTCCACCCGTCTCTGGTCCAGTAGAGGCTGTATAGCAGTCTGCCCGTGGTCCACTGCCATGTTCCTCGTGTTATGGATGGTGTTCTCCTCCACTACCATGTTCCTCGTGTTACGGATGGTGTTCTCCTCCACCCGTCTGGTCCACTGCCATGTTCCTCGTGTTACGGATGGTGTTCTCCTCCACTACCATGTTCCTCGTGTTACGGATGGTGTTCTCCTCCACCCCTCTGGTCCACTGCCATGTTCCTCATGGTGTTCTCCTCCACCCGTCTCTGGTCCACTGCCATGTTCCTCGTGTTACGGATGGTGTTCTCCTCCAACCGTCTGGTCCACTGCCATGTTCCTCGTGTTACGGATGGTGTTCTCCTCCACTACCATGTTCCTCGTGTTACGGATGGTGTTCTCCTCCACCCCTCTGGTCCACTACCATGTTCCTCGTGTTATGGATGGTGTTCTCCTCCACCCCTCTGGTCCACTGCCATGTTCCTCATGGTGTTCTCCTCCACCCGTCTCTGGTCCACTGCCATGTTCCTCGTGTTACGGATGGTGTTCTCCTCCACCCCTCTGGTCCACTACCATGTTCCTCGTGTTACGGATGGTGTTCTCCTCCACCCCTCTGGTCCACTGCCATGTTCCTCGTGTTACGGATGGTGTTCTCCTCCACCCCTCTGGTCCACTGCCATGTTCCTCGTGTTACGGATGGTGTTCTCCTCCACCCGTCTGGTCCACTGCCATGTTCCTCATGTTACGGATGGTGTTCTCCTCCACTACCATGTTCCTCGTGTTACGGATGGTGTTCTCCTCCACCCCTCTGGTCCACTGCCATGTTCCTCATGGTGTTCTCCTCCACCCGTCTCTGGTCCACTGCCATGTTCCTCGTGTTACGGATGGTGTTCTCCTCCACCCGTCTGGTCCACTGCCATGTTCCTCGTGTTACGGATGGTGTTCTCCTCCACTACCATGTTCCTCGTGTTACGGATGGTGTTCTCCTCCACCCCTCTGGTCCACTACCATGTTCCTCGTGTTATGGATGGTGTTCTCCTCCACCCCTCTGGTCCACTGCCATGTTCCTCATGGTGTTCTCCTCCACCCGTCTCTGGTCCACTGCCATGTTCCTCGTGTTACGGATGGTGTTCTCCTCCACCCCTCTGGTCCACTGCCATGTTCCTCGTGTTACGGATGGTGTTCTCCTCCACCCCTCTGGTCCACTGCCATGTTCCTCGTGTTACGGATGGTGTTCTCCTCCACCCCTCTGGTCCACTACCATGTTCCTCGTGTTACGGATGGTGTTCTCCTCCACCCCTCTGGTCCACTACCATGTTCCTCGTGTTACGGATGGTGTTCTCCTCCAACCGTCTGGTCCACTGCCATGTTCCTCGTGTTACGGATGGTGTTCTCCTCCACCCCTCTGGTCCACTGCCATGTTCCTCGTGTTACGGTTGGTGTTCTCCTCCACCCCTCTGGTCCACTACCATGTTCCTCATGTTACGGATGGTGTTCTCCTCCACCCCTCTGGTCCACTACCATGTTCCTCGTGTTACGGATGGTGTTCTCCTCCAACCGTCTGGTCCACTGCCATGTTCCCCGTGTTACGGATGGTGTTCTCCTCCAACCGTCTGGTCCACTGCCATGTTCCTCGTGTTACGGATGGTGTTCTCCTCCACCCCTCTGGTCCACTGCCATGTTCCTCGTGTTACGGATGGTGTTCTCCTCCACCCGTCTCTGGTCCACTGCCATGTTCCTCGTGTTACGGATGGTGTTCTCCTCCACCCCTCTGGTCCACTGCCATGTTCCTCATGGTGTTCTCCTCCACCCGTCTCTGGTCCACTGCCATGTTCCTCGTGTTACGGATGGTGTTCTCCTCCACCCCTCTGGTCCACTACCATGTTCCTCGTGTTACGGATGGTGTTCTCCTCCAACCGTCTGGTCCACTGCCATGTTCCTTGTGTTCCTCATGGTGTTCTCCTCCACCCCTCTGGTCCACTGCCATGTTCCTCGTGTTACGGATGGTGTTCTCCTCCAACCGTCTGGTCCACTGCCATGTTCCTCGTGTTACGGATGGTGTTCTCCTCCACCCCTCTGGTCCACTACCATGTTCCTCGTGTTACGGATGGTGTTCTCCTCCACCCCTCTGGTCCACTGCCATCCTGAGCATTTCATTCTCACATAGAGAAAAGGAAGTCCAAGCTCTCTTCAAAAGTGTGTTTGTTGTTGTTTACTCCAGCTGATTGTCGGTAATGTCTGTTGAAAGGTGTGCTGCGGTCTGTTATCTAACGTTGCATCACCAGGCGGGGGGGGGGGGCAGAATCTACACACACACACACACACACACACACACAGAGGGTGCAGAATCTACACACACACAAAGAGGGTGCAGAATCTACACACACACACACACACACACACACACAGAGGGTGCAGAATCTACACACACACACACACACAAAGAGGGTGCAGAATCTACACACACACACACACACACACACACACACACACAGGGTGCAGAATCTAACACTTCTCTGCAGCCTCCAACAGCTCATTATATTTATGTAAGCAGAACCGCTACACACTTTCTCTGTGTGCTACGGCCAGAACTGCTACGGCTAGCTGATGTCAGGTATACTGCTATACACTTTCTCTGTGTGCTACGGCTAGCTGATGTCAGGTATACACGTGTTCAGCTATGCCACCTGATCTAAGTTCTATATTCATGATCTTGGCCATGATTAATTGTAAATGAGCGTTCAAAGTGTCCATTTTTTTACCTTTATTTAACTTCAGATCACTTGAATAACTACAAACCTCAGATTTCCCACTTCCTGGTTGGATTTTTTTTTTTTTACCTTTATTTAACTAAGAACAAATTCTTATTTTCAATGACGGCCTACCAGAACAGTGGGTTAACTGCCTGTTCATGGGCAGAATGACAAATTTGTACCTTGTCAGCTCGGGGATATGAACTTGCAACCTTTCGGTTACTAGTCCCAACGCTCCAACCACTAGGCTACCCTGCCGCCCCCCATTCAATCTTTAAAATACTATCTCTCTAGGTTGTTCTCTCTCTTGTTTTAAACGCTGTGATTTCTCTTCTGACATTTTTTTTTTCTCTCTCTCTCTCTCTTTCTCCACCTTGTGCATAAAATGAAAATGAATGACGGGTAGGATGTCTATTTCACCTGACACGTTGCAGGCCGTCTAAACTGCTGCGGTCGCACACCTCCTCCAGGACTGCCACGGGGAAGAAATGCCAGAGATGAATGAGATTGAACCCCACCCCCCCCACACCCCCCCTTAGTTTGCACTACATCGAATCAACATTATGTCAGCCCTTTTGTTTTTCGTCAATGCAACAAACCAAAAATACATCTTACTTTGCATGATTAATTCAGTGATTTTGTTGTAGGCAGAGGCAGAACGCAACGGAGTAGAATTCTACTTGTGCTGGGATGGCGAACGAGCGGTCTTTCAATCACCCCTGGGAGTGAGTGTGCTTTTCAGATTAGTTCAGATCAGGGTCACCACGGATGTGCACATTTGTTTAATATTCTTCGCTAGTTAGCGTGTTATTAGCCCAGTTCTAGATAAGTATAGGTCAGCAAATGAGGAGTTACTGCTTTACCACAAGAGAACAAAAGGTTAAGCTACATTTCAAGCAGCGTTGCCAACCTCCTCAGTAAGGAAAGTAGCTATTCGCTGTCCCGAAAAGTCGCTAGAAGTCGGTAAATGACGTCATCGCCTAATTTGCATCATTGGCTATGTAATCGTGATGGACGCTGTAGGAGAGAGGAATAACTCAGTGGGAGAGACAAAAAGTGAGTAAAAAAAACTCCCTAAATATGTTTAGAACTACAAATTATAACTTTCTTCTGTCGATTCTTGTTTGTTTTTTTTTATATCACAATTCCAACCCTCCTCCTTTATCCAGGCTAGTGTAACGGATGTGAAACGGCTAGCTTAGTTAGCGTTGCGCGCTAAATAGCGTTTCAAAAGGTGACGTCACTCGCTCTGAGACCTTGAAGTAGTGGTTCCCTTTGCTCTGCAAGGGCCGCGGCTTTTGTAGAGCGATGGGTAACGATGCTTCGAGGGGTGACTGTTGTTGATGTGTGCAGAGGGTCCCTGGTTCGCGCCCGGGTCGGGTCAAAAGTTATACTGTTACACTTGGGACTGGCAAAAGTGACCCAAAAGAGACTCTGGCGGAGTTACTTGTTTTTTAAAAAAATTTAATTGTTTATTTTATTTATTTATTTTTAGTTTAGTTTGGTTTTTAACCTTATGGTTCACTTAGGAGCCTACAACAAGTCACAGTTAAAACATTAACATTTTTAACCTTAACATATTTTACATTTTTTGTTGTATACAATCAACATTAACAACCTAAAGGACCAAAAAGAGACAATAGAAAAAACTGTCAATGGCAATGTGAGAAAATGATGGTAATTAGTCTGGCCCTAAATCAGGTTAATTGTTTTTTCACCCCAGACCCCCCTCCACACACACAGGCTGTGCTGGCTCACAGAAAGAGTCGGTCATCCTCATTTTGGTCCAGGCTCTCTATGGTAGGTTCAGCAACTGAGGGAGCTGACTTAAATGAGTAAGCAGCTGATGTGCCAAAAAGCTGCAAAACATTATCAGGCAGCTGGTGCTCATAACAAGTCTCACCAGACAGCTTCAGTCCATATTGAATGTACAGGAGGGAGTTAAGGGTCTGCAAGGACATCCCATTTCTAAGTTTGCTTTTTACCACACTCATCTGGCTGAAGACTCTCTCGACTTCAGCATTCGACTGTGGCAAGGCCAACACAGACACAGTAGCCATTGCTAGAGGGTTGAAACGGGTTGATATCAGCTGCATCCCTGAACTTCCAATTCTCACTCCAGAAGCCCAGTGTGTTGTTTGTCTCATTCCATTAACTAAGATGGATGGCACGCCATTGCTGGACAATCTTGTCTATGTCTGCAGGGGAGTAGCCAAGGAGCTTGGCTATATTCAGTATTTCTCCAGGGCTCTTATTGTGCTTTAGAGTTTCCTCCACATTGAAAACTGACATGTACTGCAATGCTTCGATGTTGTCCGGCAGTCTCACCCTCAACTCATTAGTGAGGGAGATGGTGAAGGCTACACAATGCTTCGATGTTGTCCGGCAGTCTCACCCTCAACTCATTAGTGAGGGAGATGGTGAAGGCTACACAATGCTTCGATGTTGTCCTGCAGTCTCACCCTCAACTCATTAGTGAGGGAGATGGTGAAGGCTACACAATGCTTCGATGTTGTCCTGCAGTCTCACCCTCAACTCCTTAGTGAGGGAGATGGTGAAGGCTACACAATGCTTCAATGTTGTCTGGAGGTCTCACCCTCAACTCATTAGTGAGGGAGATGGTGAAGGCTACACAATGCTTCGATGTTGTCCTGCAGTCTCACCCTCAACTCATTAGTGAGGGAGATGGTGAAGGCTACACAATGCTTCGATGTTGTCCGGCAGTCTCACCCTCAACTCATTAGTGAGGGAGATGGTGAAGGCTACACAATGCTTTGATGTTGTCTGGAGGTCTCACCCTCAACTCATTAGTGAGGGAGATGGTGAAGGCTACACAATGCTTCGATGTTGTCCTGCAGTCTCACCCTCAACTCCTTAGTGAGGGAGATGGTGAAGGCTACACAATGCTTCGATGTTGTCCGGCAGTCTCACCCTCAACTCCTTAGTGAGGGAGATGGTGAAGGCTACACAATGCTTCAATGTTGTCCTGCAGTCTCACCCTCAACTCATTAGTGAGGGAGATGGTGAAGGCTAGTGTCTAAAACTGTAAGGGTACACAAAATTGCACAAAATTCTGGCAACGTTTCAGCTCACCAGACTTACAATTTGCACATGTTGAGGGAACATTGTTTGCAGGGCTCTACAGTGAGAGCATTTACATTAGCGAATTTAAAAAAATAGTCACAAGTCAAGCACGAGTGAGTATGTTTCAAGTTAGGATTAGAAAAATGCTGCAGTGGCTGTTTTTTCAAAAGTGTTTCAGCTGTTTTGTTTCATAGCTGCTAATTACACAAAGTAAAACAGGAATCCTAGATCCCACGTCGCGCAGCAAAACTGCGTTGCGGGACGCTGTGCGTATAGAGTGAAATGCTGATAGATTCATTTTTTTGGAGGCGCTGCGCACAGGCAATAAATGCTGGTCTAATTAACTCGACAGTCTACAAAAGTGTGACTTGTGTTTCTTGCGTTTCTTGGCTATTTACATTGTTTTGTTCACAAGCTCGGTTGTTTTTTTTAAAACATTCGTTTGAGTCTGCTGCTTCAGCTGATAGCGAAGAAACTCCCTAATCTCTCTCTCACACACACACACACACACACACACACACACACACACACACACACACACGCGCGACAGGACTCCAGTGGCCTCGTTACCACAGTAACCTCCCGTCCTTAAAGGGCCAGCTGAACATGTTGTCTCTGATATTTTGGTTAGAACCCCATAGAGCATCGGTGTATAATAAAAAAATATCCCCAACGAAATCTGTCAGTTTAAACTGGAGATATCTGGGGGGTTATGAGACCCATTGGATGCTCCTTGTCACTGGACAGCCAATCAGACTTCTCCTTGTCACTGGACAGCCAATCAGACTTCTCCTTGTCACTGGACAGCCAATCAGACTTCTCCTTGTCACTTGACAGCCCATCAGACTTCTCCTTGTCACTGGACAGCCAATCAGACTTCTCCTTGTCACTGGACAGCCAATCAGACTTCTCCTTGTCACTTGACAGCCAATCAGACTTCTCCTTGTCACTTGACAGCCAATCAGACCTCTTAGACAGTGCTGCAGGGTCACAGCACATTGAAAACAAGGTTCAACAACATGAGTGACAGAAAGATAGAACGAGGGGGAGAGAGAAGGATGGATATTTGATTGGACAGACAAAGAGAAAGGGTCAAATGGATAAATATTCTATTCTGGCACAAAGTGAGTCTGCTTACTGTAACATGCTTTCAATGTGTAGCTTTCAATGTAGCTAATAATGTAGCTAATAATGTAACTTATAATGTAGCTAATAATGTAACTTATAATGTAGCGAATAATGTAACTTATAATTTAGCTAATAATGTAACTAATAATGTAGCTGATAATGTAACTTATAATGTAGCTAATAATGTAGCTAATAATGTAACGTATAATGTAACTAATAATGTAACATATAATGTAACTTATAATGTAGCTAATAATGTAACTAATAATGTAGCTAATAATGTAGCTGATAATGTAACTTATAATGTAGCTAATAATGTAATGTATAATGTACAGTTGAAGTCGGAAGTTTACATACACTTAAGTCATTAAAACTTGTTATTCAACCACTCCACAAATTTCTTGTTAACAAACTATAGTTTTGGCAAGTCGGTTAGGACATCTACTTTGTGCATGACACAAGTAGTTTTTCCAATAATTGTTTACAGACAGATTATTTTACTTTTAATTCACTGTATCACAATTCCAGTGGGTCAGAAGTTTACATACACTAAGTTGACTGTGCCTTTAAACAGCTTGGAAAATTCCACAAAATTATGTCATGGCTTTAGAAGCTTCTAATAGGCTAATTGACATAATTTGAGTCAATTGGAGGTGTACCTGTGGATGTACTTCAAGGCCTACCTTCAAACTCAGTGCCTCTTTGCTTGACATCATGAGAAAATCAAAAGAAATCAGCCAAGACCTCTGAAAAAAAATTGTAGACCTCAACAGTCTGATTCTAACTGACCCAAGACAGGGAACAGTCTCCATCCATACCCTTTTGTTGTCTGTCTGCTGCCTCTCATAGCTCATACTCAGGGGTTCCATGGAAGGGTCCCAAATGGCACTCTAATATATATAGGGCACTACTCTTGTCCAGAGACTCGTGGGCTTTGGTTAAAAGTAGTGCACTATATATAGGGAATAGGGTGCCATTTCGATGCATCCCATGTCTTTTCAACGGGATGTGATACTTCACCCATGTCTTTTCAACGGGATGTGATACTTCACCCATGTCTTTTCAACAGGATGTGATACTTCACCCATGTCTTTTCAATGGGATGTGATACTTCACCCAGGGCCTGGTTGAACTCTAGATGATTCCTATTGAATCAATTAGCGGCCTAGGAGTGTCTGAGACGCGATTTCCTTATCAGCAGCCATTAAAGCGGGCAGGACGGTGATATGGGTTTGCGTGTGTGGGAGCTTTAGTGTTTATTTGTCCAGTCCCTCAATTGTTTCTTAATGAGCACCAATGATTCTCGCTGTCGATAATTCTAATGATATAACTTCTAACAGCAGCTGTATATACTGGTTGAATGGGAGAGAATGAGGTGGCAGCCATTTTAGAGCCCCCTGAACACAAATGTGCAGCAAGCAGTCACCTTCTCTGATTGATTGAGAGGTTCGAGTGACTATCATCATTAATAAGTAACATAATGGCTGGGAATCATTTAATATTTACATTCACGCTCTTTGAAAATAATTTTCTCACTTTGTCCCAAAAGCATTTAACTGCAGGGCACTCCCATATCCTATGAAGGAAGGTGTCTACCTGATTTAGGGGACTGCATTTGGAAGTTGGGGACAATTTCACTATAAAACTGTTCTTGTGTGTTAGATAAAGTCTTTGAACAAATTTGAAATTAATAAATGGATGGTTTTGGATTATGGGATGCCAAGGTCATATTTTTCCATATTCTGGTCCAGTTAAATAATGACTCAGTTACATTTAAATGTATTTTACATTTAGGAACGTCCTTAAACCATTAGTGTCCATGATAACGCCAAGGATACCACATTCAGACCATTGGAGTGATGTGAAAGGCCGTATGTCCAAATCACAGGGCCTCAGAGTTAAATGTTGGAGTCTGTCCTAATCACAGGGCCTTAGAGTTAAATATTGGAGTCTGTCTAAATCACAGGGCCTTAGAGTTAAATGTTGGAGTCTGTCTAAATCACAGGGCCTTAGAGTTAAATGTTGGAGTCTGTCTAAATCACAGGGCCTTATAGTTAAATGTTGGAGTCTGTCCAAATCACAGGGCCTTAGAGTTAAATGTTGGAGTCTGTCTAAATCACAGGGCCTTAGAGTTAAATGTTGGAGTCTGTCTAAATCACAGGGCCTTATAGTTAAATATTGGAGTCTGTCCTAATCACAGGGCCTTATAGTTAAATATTGGAGTCTGTCTAAATCACAGGGCCTTATAGTTAAATATTGGAGTCTGTCTAAATCACAGGGCCTTATAGTTAAATGTTGGAGTCTGTCCTAATCACAGGGCCTTATAGTTAAATATTGGAGTCTGTCCTAATCACAGGGCCTTATAGTTAAATATTGGAGTCTGTCTAAATCACAGGGCCTTATAGTTAAATATTGGAGTCTGTCTAAATCACAGGGCCTTATAGTTAAATATTGGAGTCTGTCTAAATCACAGGGCCTTATAGTTAAATATTGGAGTCTGTGTGTCATTCCGTTTCCCATTTGCATCGTTTTTCAATTTTGTGCCAAATAGAGATGGTATGATCAGTAATAAAACAAAGCATAGTTTACATTGTTTTTTTTGTTTTGTTTTTATATTTAAGTAGGCAAGTCAGTTTAGAACATATTCTTATTTATAATGACGACCTACAGCTGCCAAACCCCGGACGACGCTGGGGCCAATTGTGCGCCGCCTTATGAGACACCCAATCACGGGCAGACGTGATGCATCAAGGGATACATCAGTGGCCACCACCTCTTCCAATTGGAAGTAGGAAACACAATTTGTCTCTGTATTCTCAGCCAAGGAAGTCTAAGTGTCATGTTTTAAACCAATTTAATAATTGGGGTGCGAAATGCTAGTGCTTGGAAATACAATTTGAAGTTTGGGACGGATAGCCGTTCAAGTCTCTTTCTCTCTTTCTCTCTGTAAATGTGGTAATTTAATCCGGGATCTCCATGTTCTTTGGGATGATGATGATGATGATGATGATGATGATGATGATCTTCTGCTACGTACAGAACCTGTACTGCTATTTCCATCGAAAACACATCCCTCTTTCATTGAGGAGCTACTACCACCCACACACTTTCTCTTCAAATATCTAGAGGCCTGTAGAGATGTGCCCTTGTCCCAGCCAGATGTATTCCCCCAGCCAAGAGGCCTCAGGCCTGTACTGTGTAGCTATACCCTTGTATGATGAGGAGCTGTCATCTCTACAGGCAGTACTCCTCCTGGAGGGATCAGTGGAACCCTGGGGGTTAATGATGAGGAGCTGTCATCTCTACAGGCAGTCTCCTCCTGGAGGGAGCAGAGGAACCCTGGGGGTTAATGATGAGGAGCTGTCATCTCTACAGGCAGTACTCCTCCTGGAGGGAGCAGTGGAACCCTGGGGGTTAATGATGAGGAGCTGTCATCTCTACAGGCAGTACTCCTCCTGGAGGGAGCTGTGGAACCCTGGGGGTTAATGATGAGGAGCTGTCATCTAAATCAAATCAAATCAAATTTATTTATATAGCTCTTCGTACATCAGCTGATATCTCAAAGTGCTGTACAGAAACCCAGCCTAAAACCCCCAAACAGCAAGCAATGCAGGTGTAGAAGCACGGTGGCTAGGAAAAACTCCCTAGAAAGGCCAAAACCTAGGAAGAAACCTAGAGAGGAACCAGGCTATGTGGGGTGGCCAGTCCTCTTCTGGCTGTGCCGGGTGGAGATTATAACAGAACATGGCCAAGATGTTCAAATGTTCATAAATGACCAGCATGGTCAAATAATAATAAGGCAGAACAGTTGAAACTGGAGCAGCAGCACGGTCAGGTGGACTGGGGACAGCAAGGAGTCATCGTGTCAGGTAGTCCTGGGGCATTATCCTAGGGCTCAGGGCTCCAGGTTTGATTAGTGTTTATTTTGATTTTGATGTGAGAAACTTCTGATGCACTTTTCATATTCTTTGTTGTTAATTGTGTGTAGTGTGTAGTGATATCTCAAAGTGCTGTACAGAAACCCAGCCTAAAACCCCAAACAGCAAGCAATGCAGGTGTAGAAGTAGCCTAATGTAGTAGCCTACTGTAGTAGCCTATAGTAGCCTAGTAGCCTATAGTAGCCTAGTAGCCTATAGTAGCCTATAGCCCAGTAGCCTATAGTAGCCCAGTAGCCTATAGTAGCCAAGTAGCCTAATGTAGTAGCCTAGTAGCCTATAGTAGCCTAGTAGCCTATAGTAGCCTAGTAGCCTATAGTAGCCAAGTAGCCTATAGTAGCCTAGTAGCCTAATGTAGTAGCCTAGTAGCGTATAGTAGCCTAGTAGCTTAATGTAGCCTAGTAGCCTATTGTAGTAGCCTAGTAGCCTATAGAAGCCTAATGTGGTAGCCTCACACACACACTCACATACGCACACTGACACACACTCACACTGGCACACACACTGACACACACTCACACTGACACACACACACTCACACACACACTGATACACACTCATACTGACACACACACACACACACTCTCTCAGCCCAACATTGTTCATGCTCTGATGTCATCACATTTTTCTATAACTGCTATATTCTCTCTCTTTTCTCATGTCCTTCCATTCTCCCTTTCTCCCTTCCTCCTCTCTCCTCTCTCTTTTCTCATGTCCTTCCATTCTCCCTTCCTCCCTTCCTCCTCTCCCCTCTCTCTTTTCTCATGTCCTTCCATTCCCCCTTCCTCCCTTCCTCCTCTCTCCTCTCTCCTCTCTCTTTTCTCACGTCCTTCCATTCTCCCTTCCTCCCTTCCTCCTCTCTCCTCTCTCTTTTCTCATGTCCTTCCATTCTCCCTTCCTCCCTTCCTCCTCTCTCCTCTCTCTTTTCTCATGTCCTTCCATTCTCCCTTCCTCCCTTCCTCCTCTCTCCTCTCTCTTTTCTCACGTCCTTCCATTCTCCCTTCCTCCCTTCCTCCTGTCCCCTCATGCTCTGTCTCTCCAAGCACTGTTACTAGCTGAAGGTAAGTTGTATGCTCTGTCTGGAGGGTCCTTCCCTGGGAGTGATGCATGCTGGTCTTGTTTGTGTCTGTACTAACACCAATGATAGAGATTGTTAGAGAACGTTAAGACCACGTAAGAGAATGTTGGAGAACGTTAGAGAACGTTAAGACCACGTAAGAGAATGTTGGAGAATGTTAGAGAACGTTAAGACCACGTAAGAGAATGTTAGAACCCAGAGTATTGCCCCTTCCAATGTTACAGCGTCCTTCTCGTCTCTGCCCTCTCTCCTTCCTTCCCTCTCTTAATGATTGATTCATGGCCTAATCTGTAGATTAATTAATCATAAACCCATAAATTAGGTTCTCCTGTCAAGAGGAAGGAACAAACACTTGATAACCGTCAAGATAAAAAACCCAGTTCAGATATTAAAATGTTAATTACCACTGTGATGAATTCCAAAATAAATCTGGTTGAGTCAAGAATGCCATCATGCAGTGATGTATAGTGCAGGGAATACTGTGGTACACACTACACACACACTCACACACACACACACACACACACACACACACTCTCACTCACTCACTCACTCACTCACTCACTCACTCACTCACTCACTCACTCACTCACTCACTCACACACACACACACACACACACACACACACACACACACACACACACACACACACACACACTACACACCCACACTACACACACACATGGCACACACTACCTACACACACACACACACACTACACACATTACACACACACACACTACACACATTACACACACACCATACACACACTACACACACACAATACACACACACTACACACACACACTACACACACACACATACACACACACACACACTGCACACACACACACACACTACATACACACACACACTAAACACAGTACACACACACAACATACACACACACACACACACACACTACACACCAGAGGGAATGATAGGGAATGATACACACACTACACACACTACACACACACTACACACACTACACACCAGAGGGAATGTTAGGGAATGATACACACACTACACACACACACACTACACACACACACACACACACACACACACACACACACACACACTACACACACGCACACACTACACAAACAGACACTGCACACACACACACACACACACACACACACACACACACACACACACACACACACACACACACACACACACACACACACAACCACACACACACACACACACACACACACAACCACACACACACACACACACACACACAACCACACACACACACACACAACCACACACACACACACAACCACACACACACACAACCACACACACACACACACACACACACAACCACATACACACACACACTACACACACACACACACACTACACACACACACACACACTACACACATACACACACACTACACATTACACACACACACTACACACACTACACACACACGCTACACACACACACTACACACGCACACACTACACGCACACACACTACACACACACTATACACACACACACTACACACACACACACAGTGCAGGGAAATACCATGAAGTGCAGGGGAAGAGTTCTACAGGGAAATATGTGGATAATTATCATGTTAAACACGAGGGGAAATTTCAGGGCTAATGTGGGTACTGTCCTCTGTGGATAATTGTTCGAGACAACTTGTGTGTGTGTGTGGTTGTGTGTGTGTGTGTGTGTGTGTGTGTGTGTGGTTGTGTGTGTGTGTGTGTGTGTGTGTGTGGTTGTGTGTGTGTGTGGTTGTGTGTGTGTGTGTGGTTGTGTGTGTGTGTGTGTGTGTGTGTGTGTGTGTGTGTGTGTGTGTGTGTGTGTGTGTGTGTGTGTGTGTGTGTGTGTGTGGTGTGTGTGTGTGTGTGTGTGTGTGTGTGTGTGTGTGTGTGTGTGTGTGTGTGTGTGTGTGTGTGAATCAGGGGGACAGTGTGTAAAGTTATTTATTTATTTAATAGTGTGTGTGTGTGTGGTTGTGTGCGTGTGTGTGTGGTTGTGTGTGTGTGTGTGTGGTTGTGTGTGTGTGTGTGTGTGTGTGTGGTTGTGTGTGTGTGTGTGTGTGTGTGTGTGGTTGTGTGTGTGTGTGTGTGTGTGTGTGTGTGTGTGTGTGTGTGTGTGTGTGTGTGTGTGTGTGTGTGTGTGTGAATCAGGGGGACAGTGTGTAAAGTTATTTATTTATTTAATAGTGTGTGTGTGTGTGGTTGTGTGCGTGTGTGTGTGGTTGTGTGTGTGTGTGTGTGTGTGTGTGTGTGTGTGTGTGTGTGTGTGTGTGTGTGTGTGTGTGTGTGTGTGTGTGTGTGTGAATCAGGGGGACAGTGTGTAAAGTTAGTTATTTATTTAATAGTGTATGTGTTGTCAGCTCAGCAGCCTGGGACTTATATCATAGATGACAGGCCTCTGTCTGTCTGTCTGTCTGTCTGCCTGTCTGTCTGTCTGTCTGTCTGTCTGTCTGTGTGCTTGTGCCTGTGCCTGTGCCTGTGCGTGTGTGTGCACCAGAGGGAATGATAGAGAGATTAGAGGAGAGAAAAAAGGACAGGATAGAGAGATGAGGGAAGAGAGGACAAGATGATGAGAGGGGAGATGAGAGGACAGGAGAAAGAGAGGACAGGATAGAGAGATGAGAGGACAGGAGAGAGAGATGAGAGGACAGGAGAGAGAGATGAGAGGACAGGAGAGAGAGATGAGAGGACAGGATAGGAGAAAGAGAGGACAGGAGAGAGAGATGAGAGGACATGAGAGAGAGATGAGAGGACAGGAGAGAGAGATGAGAGGACAGGAGAGAGAGATGAGAGGACAGGATAAAGAGATGAGAGGACAGGAGAGAGAGATGAGAGGACAGGATAGGAGAAAGAGAGGACAGGAGAGAGAGATGAGAGGACATGAGAGAGAGATGAGAGGACAGGATAGAGAGATGAGAGGACAGGATAGAGAGATGAGAGGACAGGAGAGAGAGATGAAAGGAGGGGAGAAAGAGAGGACAGGAGAGAGAGATGAGAGGACAGGATAGAGAGATGAGAGGACAGGATAGAGAGATGAGAGGACAGGACAGGAGAAAGAGAGGACAGGATAGAGAGATGAGAGGACAGGAGAGAGAGATGAGAGGACAGGACAGGAGAAAGAGAGGACAGGATAGAGAGATGAGAGGACAGGATAGAGAGATGAGAGGACAGGACAGGAGAAAGAGAGGACAGGATAGAGAGATGAGAGGACAGGACAGGAGAAAGAGAGGACAGGAGAGAGAGATGAGAGGACAGGACAGGATAGATAGATGAGAGGACAGGAGAGAGAGATGAGAGGACAGGACAGGAGAAAGAGAGGACAGGATAGAGAGATGAGAGGACAGGATAGAGAGATGAGAGGACAGGAGAGAGAGATGAAAGGACAAGACAGGAGAAAGAGAGGACAGGATAGAGAGATGAGAGGACAGGATAGAGAGATGAGAGGACATGAGAGAGAGATGAGAGGACATGATAGAGAGATGAGAGGACAGGATAGAGAGATGAGAGGACAGGAGAGAGAGATGAGAGGACAAGATAAAGAGATGAGAGGACAGGAGAGAGAGATGCGAGGACAGGATAGGAGAAAGAGAGGACAGGAGAGAGAGATGAGAGGACATGAGAGAGAGATGAGAGGACAGGATAGAGAGATGAGAGGACAGGATAGAGAGATGAGAGGACAGGAGAGAGAGATGAAAGGAGGGGAGAAAGAGAGGACAGGAGAGAGAGATGAGAGGACATGAGAGAGAGATGAGAGGACAGGATAGAGAGATGAGAGGACAGGATAGAGAGATGAGAGGAGAAAGAGAGGACAGGATAGAGAGATGAGAGCACAGGAGAAAGAGAGGACAGGATAGAGAGATGAGAGGAGAGGAGAAAGAGAGGACAGGAGAGAGATGAGAGGACAGGATAGAGAGATGAGAGGACAGGAGAGAGAGATGAGAGGACAGGACAGGAGAAAGAGAGGACAGGAGAGAGAGATGAGAGGACATGAGAGAGAGATGAGAGGACAGGATAGAGAGATGAGAGGACAGGAGAGAGAGATGAAAGGAGAGGAGAAAGAGAGGACAGGATAGAGAGATGAGAGGACAGGATAGAGAGATGAGAGGACAGGAGAGAGAGATGAGAGGACAGGAGAAAGAGAGGACAGGAGAGAGAGATGAGAGGACAGGAGAGAGAGATGAGAGGACAGGATAGAGAGATGAGAGGACAGGATAGAGAGATGAGAGGAGAGGAGAAAGAGAGGACAGGATAGAGAGATGAGAGCACAGGAGAAAGAGAGGACAGGATAGAGAGATGAGAGAAGAGAGGACAAGATAGAGGGATGAGAGAAGAGAGGGCAGGATAGAGGGATGAGAGAAGAGAGGACAGGATAGAGCGATGAGAGAAGAGGACAGGATAGAGAGATGAGAGAAGAGGACAGGATAGAGAGATGAGAGGAGAGAAGAGAGGACAGGATAGAGAGATGAGAGGACAGGATAGAGAGATGAGAGGAGAGAAGAGAGGACAGGATAGAGAGATGAGAGGACAGGATAGAGAGGAGAGAAGAGAGGACAGGATAGAGAGATGAGATGAGAGGACAGGATAGAGAGATGAGAGAAGATGACAGGATAGAGAGATGAGAGGAGAGGACAGGATAGAGAGATGAGATGAGAGGACAGGATAGAGAGATGAGATGAGAGGACAGGATCGAGAGATGAGAGGAGAGGACAGGATAGAGAGGAGAGAAGAGAGGACAGGACAGGATATACATGAGAGAAGAGAGGACAGGATAGAGATGAGAGAAGAGAGGACAAGATAGAGAGATGAGATGAGAGAAGAGAGGACAGGATAGAGAGATGACATCCTATTCCCTATATAGTGCAGTACTGTTGATATTGTATTATGTATGGAATAGGGTGCCATCTGGATAATGTATTCTGTATGGAATAGGGTGCCATCTGGATAATGTATTCTGTATGGAATAGGGTGCCATCTGGATAATGTATTCTGTATGGAATAGGGTGCCATCTGGATAATGTATTCTGTATGGAATAGGGTGCCATCTGGATAATGTATTCTGTATGGAATAGGGTGCCATCTGGATAATGTATTCTGTATGGAATAGGGTGCCATCTGGATAATGTATTCTGTATGGAATAGGGTGCCATCTGGATAATGTATTCTGTATGGAATAGGGTGCCATCTGGATAATGTATTATGTATGGAATAGGGTGCCATCTGGATCATGTATTATGTATGGAATAGGGTGCCATCTGGATAATGTATTCTGTATGGAATAGGGTGCCATCTGGATAATGTATTCTGTATGGAATAGGGTGCCATCTGGATAATGTATTCTGTATGGAATAGGGTGCCATCTGGATAATGTATTCTGTATGGAATAGGGTGCCATCTGGATAATGTATTCTGTATGGAATAGGGTGCCATCTGGATAATGTATTATGTATGGAATAGGGTGCCAGGATTGACCAGGATCTCTCTCTCTCCCTTTCTCCCTCTCTCTCCCTCTGTCTCTCTCTCTCTCTCCCTCTCTCCCTCTCTCTCTCTCTCTCTCACTCTCCCTCTCTCTCGCCCTCTCTCTCTCGCCCTCTGTCTCCCTCTCTCTCTCTCCCTCTCTCTCTCGCCCTCTCTCTCGCCCTCTGTCTCCCTCTCTCTCTCGCCCTCTCTCTCTCTCGCCCTCTCTCACTCTCCCTCTCTCTCTCCCTCTCTCTCTCGCCCTCTCTCTCTCTCTCCCTCTCTCGCCCTCTCTCTCCCTCTCTCTCTCTCCCTCTCTCTCTCGCCCTCTCTCTCTCGCCCTCTGTCTCCCTCTCTCTCTCGCCCTCTCTCTCTCTCGCCCTCTCTCTCTCTCTCTCCTCTCCCTGTCTCCCTGCCTCCCCTCCGCCCCTCCCTTCCCCTGTCTCCTCTCCCCTCTCCTTCTCCTGTCTCCTCTTCTCTCCCCTCTCCTCTCCCCTCTCCCTGGCTCTCCTCTCCCTGTCTCCTCTCCCCTCTCCTTCCCCTGTCTCCTCTCCTCTCCCCTCTCTTTCCACTGTCTCCTCTCCTCTCCTGTCTCTCCTCTCCTTTCCTCTCCAAAGATGTCCCAAAGTTGTTGTCAGAGGAAGAGGAAGCTAAGCGGAATGCAGAGATGGGGAAACCATCTCTGGGGGAACACTCCAAAATGGAGGTTTTCATCGAGGAGTCCTATGAGTTCAAGGTACGGGACAGTCTGTCACTCCAATAGACACACACACACACACACACACACACACACACACACACACACACACACACACACACACACACACACACATACACACACACACACACACACACACTCCACACACACACACACACACACACACTCCACCCACACACACACACACACACACATACACACAAACTCCACAGACACACACACATTCTCCACACAGCGAAACACTCTACCCATCATGTTCGGTTGAAGTGTGTTTTAATTCAGTTGATGTCACTGCCACCAGGTGGTGAATCATGTGAACTTCATGTCTTCATTCTGATAACGACCTCCTCTGAGTCTTCATCAGACTGAGTCTGTGTCCCAAAATGCACCCTATTCCTTATGTTTGTATTATCATTACTTATATTTTGGCTCTGTGGCTAAAAGTAGTGCACTATATAGGGAAAAATGTGCGTCACCTCAAGTTGAAAGAGCTAACACTGGCAAATAGCACTGCCACTAAGGTTGAGTACGGAAGGGAAAGGCTTTCATCTCGTTGTCGTCGTGGGGAAAGACTCATCGTTAAAACATTTGTAAACAACCGCTTGCAGTTCTGAGCCAACTTGGATACTGAGGAGATCCTGAGGGAAATCAACGAGCATCTTTAGAGGAGGGGGGTTAAAAATGATGGGAACTTCAAAAAAACATCTGAAGTTGATAATGTTTAGTTTAAAAACAAAAAACTCACCGGACATTATGAAAGTTTATCCAAGTTTATTCTTCCCAGACGATCCACACAGCCACATTCAGACAAAACATGTTTCCACCTGTATATATATATACTCCTATTTAGACACTACTCCTTCTTCTCTCTAACCCTTACATCTTTCATGGTTCAACAGGAAGAGGAAGTGATGGGGTAATAAACCATGACCTGACCTCAACCTCCTTGATGCCTAATCCAAATATCTCCACCCGTATCCCCCTCTAGCAATCCGGTGACTTCCTCCCGTCCACACAAACACATTCCACAGCCGTCTGGCTCCTACAGAGAACGGTTAACGTCTGATGTACCAACCAGTATCTATCCCCCCTCAGATACTATAGTATTACTACAACCAGTCTCTATCCCCCCTCAGATACTATAGTATTACTGATGTACCAACCAGTCTCTATCCCCCCTCAGATACTATAGTATTACTGATGTACCAACCAGTCTCTATCACCCCTCAGATACTATAGTATTACTTCAACCAGTCTCTATCACCCCTCAGATACTATAGTATTACTGATGTACCAACCAGTCTCTATCACCCCTCAGATTCTATAGTATTAGTACAACCAGTCTCTATCACCCCCTCAGATACTATAGTATTACTGATGTACCAACCAGTCTCTATCACCCCTCAGATACTATAGTATTACTGATGTACCAACCAGTCTCTATCACCCCTCAGATACTATAGTATTACTGATGCACCAACCAGTCTCTATCACCCCTCAGATACTATAGTATTACTGATGTACCAACCAGTCTCTATCACCCCTCAGATACTATAGTATTACTGATGTACCAACCAGTCTCTATCACCCCTCAGATACTATAGTATTACTGATGTACCAGCCATTCTCTATCACCCCTCAGATACTATAGTATTACTGATGTACCAACCAGTCTCTATTACCCCTCAGATACTATAGTATTAGTACAACCAGTCTCTATCCCCCCTCAGATACTATAGTATTACTGATGTACCAACCAGTCTCTATCACCCCCCAGATACTATAGTATTACTGATGTACCAACCAGTCTCTATCACCCCCCAGATACTATAGTATTACTGATGTACCAACCAGTCTCTATCACCCCTCAGATACTATAGTATTACTGATGTACCAACCAGTCTCTATCACCCCTCAGATACTATAGTATTACTGATATACCAATCAGTCTCTATCCCCCCTCAGATACTATAGTATTACTGATGTACCAACCAGTCTCTATCACCCCTCAGATACTATAGTATTACTGATGTACCAACCAGTCTCTATCACCCCTCAGATACTATAGTATTACTGATGTACCAACCAGTCTCTATCCCCCCTCAGATACTATAGTAATACTACAACCAGTCTCTATCACCCCTCAGATACTCTAGTATTACTGATGTACCAACCAGTCTCTATCCCCCCTCAGATACTATAGTATTACTGATGTACCAACCAGTCTCTATCACCCCTCAGATACTATAGTATTACTGATGTACCAACCAGTCTCTATCACCCCTCAGATACTATAGTATTACTGATGTACCAACCAGTATCTATCCCCCCTCAGATACTATAGTATTACTGATGTACCAACCAGTCTCTATCCCCCCTCAGATACTATAGTAATACTACAACCAGTCTCTATCACCCCTCAGATACTATAGTATTACTGATGTACCAACCAGTCTCTATCCCCCCTCAGATACTATAGTATTACTGATATACCAATCAGTCTCTATCACCCCTCAGATACTATAGTATTACTGATGTACCAACCAGTCTCTATCCCCCCTCAGATACTATAGTATTACTGATATACCAACCAGTCTCTATCCCCCCTCAGATACTATAGTATTACTGATGTACCAACCAGTCTCTATCCCCCCTCAGATACTATAGTATTACTGATGTACCAATCAGTATCTATCCCCCCTCAGATACTATAGTATTACTACAACCAGTCTCTATCACCCCTCAGATACTATAGTTTTACTGATGTACCAACCAGTCTCTATCACCCCTCAGATACTATAGTATTACTGATATACCAATCAGTCTCTATCACCCCTCAGATACTATAGTATTACTGATGTACCAATCAGTATCTATCCCCCCTCAGATACTATAGTATTACTACAACCAGTCTCTATCCCCCCTCAGATACTATAGTATTAGTACAACCAGTCTCTATCCCCCCTCAGATACTATAGTATTACTGATATACCAACCAGTCTCTATCCCCCCTCAGATACTATAGTATTACTGATGTACCAACCAGTCTCTATCACCCCTCAGATACTATAGTATTAGTACAACCAGTCTCTATCCCCCCTCAGATACTATAGTATTACTGATGTACCAACCAGTCTCTATCACCCCTCAGATACTATAGTAATACTACAACCAGTCTCTATCCCCCCTCAGATACTATAGTATTACTGATGTACCAACCAGTCTCTATCACCCCTCAGATACTATAGTATTACTTCAACCAGTCTCTATCACCCCTCAGATACTATAGTATTACTGATGTACCAACCAGTCTCTATCCCCCCTCAGATACTATAGTATTACTGATGTACCAACCAGTCTCTATTACCCCTCAGATACTATAGTAATACTGATGTACCAACCAGTCTCTATCACCCCTCAGATACTATAGTATTACTGATGTACCAACCAGTCTCTATCACCCCTCAGATTCTATAGTATTACTGATGTACCAACCAGTCTCTATTACCCCTCAGATACTATAGTAATACTGATGTACCAACCAGTCTCTATCACCCCTCAGATACTATAGTATTACTGATGTACCAACCAGTCTCTATCACCCCTCAGATACTATAGTATTACTGATGTACCAACCAGTCTCTATCACCCCTCAGATACTATAGTATTACTTCAACCAGTCTCTATCACCCCTCAGATACTATAGTATTACTGATGTACCAACCAGTCTCTATCCCCCCTCAGATACTATAGTATTACTGATGTACCAACCAGTCTCTATCCCCCCTCAGATACTATAGTATTACTGATGTACCAACCAGTCTCTATCCCCCCTCAGATACTATAGTATTACTGATGTACAAACCAGTCTCTATCACCCCTCAGATACTATAGTATTACTGATATACCAATCAGTCTCTATCACCCCTCAGATACTATAGTATTACTGATATACCAACCAGTCTCTATCACCCCTCAGATACTATAGTATTACTGATGTACCAACCAGTCTCTATCACCCCTCAGATACTATAGTATTACTGATATACCAATCAGTCTCTATCCCCCCTCAGATACTATAGTATTACTACAACCAGTCTCTATCCCCCCTCAGATACTATAGTATTAGTACAACCAGTCTCTATCCCCCCTCAGATACTATAGTATTACTGATGTACCAACCAGTCTCTATCCCCCCTCAGATACTATAGTATTACTGATGTACCAACCAGTCTCTATCACCCCTCAGATACTATAGTATTACTGATGTACCAACCAGTCTCTATCCCCCCTCAGATAATATAGTATTACTGATGTACCAACCAGTCTCTATCACCCCTCAGATACTATAGTATTACTGATGTACCAACCAGTCTCTATCACCTCTCAGATACTATAGTAATACTTCAATCAGTCTCTATCACCCCTCAGATACTATAGTATTACTGATGTACCAACCAGTCTCTATCCCCCCTCAGATACTATAGTATTACTGATGTACCAACCAGTCTCTATCACCCCTCAGATACTATAGTAATACTTCAACCAGTCTCTATCACCCCTCAGATACTATAGTATTACTGATGTACCAACCAGTCTCTATCCCCCCTCAGATACTATAGTATTACTGATGTACCAACCAGTCTCTATCACCCCCCAGATACTATAGTATTACTGATGTAACAACCAATCTCTATCACCTCTCAGATACTATAGTAATACTTCAACCAGTCTCTATCCCCCCTCAGATACTATAGTATTACTGATATACCAACCAGTCTCTATCACCCCTCAGATACTATAGTATTACTGATGTACCAACCAGTCTCTATCACCCCCCAGATACTATAGTATTACTGATGTAACAACCAGTCTCTATCACCTCTCAGATACTATAGTAATACTTCAACCAGTCTCTATCCCCCCTCAGATACTATAGTATTACTGATGTACCAACCAGTCTCTATCACCCCTCAGATACGATAGTATTACTTCAACCAGTCTCTATCACCCCTCAGATACTATAGTATTACTGATGTACCAACCAGTCTCTATCACTCCTCAGATACTCTAGTATTACTGATGTACCAACCAGTCTCTATCACCCCTCAGATACTATAGTATTACTTATGTACCAACCAGTCTCTATCACCCCTCAGATACTATAGTATTACTGATACACCAACCAGTCTCCATCACCCCTCAGATACTATAGTATTACTACAACCAGTCTCTATCCCCCCTCAGATACTATAGTATTACTTATGTACCAACCAGTCTCTATCACCCCTCATATACTATAGTATTACTACAACCAGTCTCTATCCCCCCTCAGATACTATAGTATTACTTATGTACCAACCAGTCTCTATCACCCCTCATATACTGTAGTATTACTACAACCAGTCTCTATCCCCCCTCAGATACTATAGTATTACTTATGTACCAACCAGTCTCTATCCCCCCTCAGATACTATAGTATTACTGATGTACCAACCAGTCTCTATCACCCCCCAGATACTATAGTATTACTGATGTAACAACCAGTCTCTATCACCTCTCAGATACTATAGTAATACTTCAACCAGTCTCTATCCCCCCTCAGATACTATAGTATTACTGATGTACCAACCAGTCTCTATCACCCCTCAGATACGATAGTATTACTTCAACCAGTCTCTATCACCCCTCAGATACTATAGTATTACTGATGTACCAACCAATCTCTATCACTCCTCAGATACTCTAGTATTACTGATGTACCAACCAGTCTCTATCACCCCTCAGATACTATACTATTACTTATGTACCAACCAGTCTCTATCACCCCTCAGATACTATAGTATTACTGATATACCAACCAGTCTCCATCACCCCTCAGATACTATAGTATTACTACAACCAGTCTCTATCCCCCCTCAGATACTATAGTATTACTTATGTACCAACCAGTCTCTATCACCCCTCATATACTATAGTATTACTACAACCAGTCTCTATCCCCCCTCAGATACTATAGTATTACTTATGTACCAACCAGTCTCTATCACCCCTCATATACTATAGTATTACTACAACCAGTCTCTATCCCCCCTCAGATACTATAGTATTACTTATGTACCAACCAGTCTCTATCACCCCTCAGATACTATAGTATAACTGATATACCAACCAGTCTCCATCACCCCTCAGATACTATAGTATTACTTATGATGTATCATAACCTCTCACTATATTCAGATTACAACCTCTCACTGTATTCAGATTACAACTTCTCCCTTTATTCAGATTATAACCTCTCACTGTATTCAGATTACAACTTCTCCCTTTATTCAGATTACAACCTCTCCCTGTATTCAGATTACAACCTCTCACTGTATTCAGATTACAACTTCTCCCTTTATTCAGATTACAACCTCTCCCTGTATTCAGATTACAACCTCTCACTGTATTCAGATTACAACCTCTCCCTTTATTCAGATTACAACCTCTCCCTGTATTCAGATTACAACCTCTCCCTGTATTCAGATTACAACCTCTCCCTTTATTCAGATTACAACCTCTCTCTGTATTCAGATTACAACCTCTCCCTGTATTCAGATTACAACCTCTCCCTGTATTCAGATTACAACCTCTCCCTGTATTCAGATTACAACCTCTCCCTGTATTCAGATTATAACCTCTCCCTTTATTCAGATTACAACCTCTCCCTGTATTCAGATTACAACCTCTCCCTGTATTCAGATTACAACCTCTCTCTGTATTCAGATTACAACCTCTCACTGTATTCAGATTACAACCTCTCACTGTATTCAGATTACAACCTCTCACTGTATTCAGATTACAACCTCTCCCTGTATTCAGATTACAACCTCTCCCTTTATTCAGATTACAACCTCTCCCTGTATTCAGATTACAACCTCTCACTGTATTCAGATTACAACCTCTCACTGTATTCAGATTACAACCTCTCACTGTATTCAGATTACAACCTCTCCCTGTATTCAGATTACAACTGCTCACTCAGTTATTTGCCATTTCAATTTCAGTTTAATCCACCTTAAAAGACAGAACAAATAATACAACAAATATTGTTTTTAAATTCAAATATACTAATTGAACAAAAAAACATTTTTTTAAATGTATAATTTTTTGTAAATGATATGATAAATAGGACTGGTGGAGTGTTGTCACACATGCAGCTAACACAGACATATGGAAATGTCTGCTCTACCCAAAATTACAACCAATTAATTGCAGCATTACCACAAAAATGGATGAGGCAAGTAGAAGGGGAAACAAGTAAGGAACTTGTATGTCGGCCCTGTATTAAAGAACATAAATGGTTAAAGAAAGTGGAACTGGAGACAGATGGGAGGGGCTGAGGGAAGCTGAGGGTTGGGTTGTGGAACTGGGGATAGATGGGAGGGGCTGAGGGAAGCTGAGGGTTGGGATGTGGAACTGGAGACAGATGGGAGGGGCTGAGGGAAGCTGAGGGTTGGGATGTGGAACTGGAGACAGATGGGAGGGGCTGAGGGAAGCTGAGGGTTGGGATGTGGAACTGGGGATAGATGGGAGGGGCTGAGGGAAGCTGAGGGTTGGGTTGTGGAACTGGAGATAGATGGGAGGGGCTGAGGGAAGCTGAGGGTTGGGATGTGGAACTGGAGACAGCTGGGAGGGGCTGAGGGAAGCTGAGGGTTGGGATGTGGAACTGGAGATAGATGGGAGGGGCTGAGGGAAGCTGAGGGTTGGGATGTGGAACTGGAGATAGATGGGAGTGGAATTGCTGGGCTGAGGGATGCTGAGGGTTGGGATGTGGAACTGGAGACAGGTGGGAGTGGAGTTGCTGGGCAGGGGATGACCCTGGTCGTTTCTGTGGGTCGCTCTGGATGGGAGTTTGTTAGATGACTAATGTGATGTTGAGCGGCTTCATTGCAAGTAGATTGTATGTTTTATATATTCAGAAAATATATTTGGGACATTGAGTGTCTTCTCTTTTTTGTGTTTCTGACAGAATACTCTGTAGTTGGTCAAAGCTGTGTGTTGGAACACCTTGGTAGAGCAGGATGGGTGAAGGCCGTGTGGTGCCCTGCTCATGTGAATTTTCAGCTTCAGACTTGCCTACTTCTCACTTAAAACATAGTTTTTTTTGTGTTTAAAACTCTGTCTTTCTATGGTGTGTGTTTCCCTCAGAATACGGTGGATAAGCTGATAAAGAAGACCAACCTGGCTCTGGTGGTGGGCACCAACTCCTGGAGACAACAGTTCATGGAGGCCATCACAGTCAGTGCAGGTAAAAACCAGCTCCTGAAATGCACATACCACACTCTAGGGGGCGCCATTTAGTGGTCAGATAACTCAAAGGAAGATGGTAAATACTAGCCTGGTTAACATAACTGTTTTGCTAACATTCCACTGTTTGCCACGCTTCATGAAAAGGTCTGGAATGTTAGCACAAACAGAACAGGGACCAGGCTAGGTAAATACAAGGGGTGGCAGGGTAGCCTAGTGGTTAGAGTGTTGGACTAGTAACCGGAAGGTTGCAAGTTCAAACCCCCGAGCTCACCCTGCTTCTCAAAACACATTGGAGGGAAACACCTCCATCCCCTCAGATCCTGCCCTTCATTTTGAGAAGGAGGAAAGAGGATATGAGGAATCAAATCAAGGAAAGATGAATTGAGAAAGACGCCCAGTTTCCTTACACTACACACACACACACAATCCTCTCTACATCTCTGTAGATTATTTTTCTCCACACAGTAAAATCATGGAAGGCCCTCACTCCAATCAGTGAACTGGAAGGCCCTCACTCTGCTCAGTGAACTGGAAGGCCCTCACTCTGCTCAGTGAACTGGAAGGCCCTCACTCTGCTCAGTGAACTGGAAGGCCCGCTGAGGGCCCCTAATGGCCCGCTGAGGGCCCCTAATGGCCCGATGAGGGCCCCTAATGGCCCGATGAGGGCCCCTAATGGCCTGATGAGGGCCCCTAATGGCCTGATGAGGGCCCCTAATGGCCTGTTGAGGGCCCCTAACGGCCTGTTGAGGGCCCCTAACGGCCTGCTGAGGGCCCCTAACGGCCTGCCGAGGGCCCCTAACGGCCTGCCGAGGGCCCCTAATGGCCTGCCGAGGGCCCCTAATGGCCTACTGAAAGCCCCTAATGGCCTGTTGAGGGCCCATAACGGCCTGATGAGGGCCCCTAATGGCCTGTTGAGGGCCCCTAATGGCCTGCTGAGAGCCCCTAACGGCCTTGTGAATGTATAGAGTTGGACTGTACAAGGTTTTAGCTTTGTTACATATAACAAGATCACTTAATTGAGATGTTCAGTAGTGGCGTGTGTTGTCATTCCTCTTCCTGTCCCATCCTAATAGTTCAGTGTGAGGGTATGTGAGTCTTCTTAGAGTGGGTTAAACACGCCGGGAACCAGGATGTCACTATGAAATACAACCATCTGCTCTTATGAAATATTACTCAATGTATCACAATGTAAGTTAAAATGATTGTCTTCCTCCCTCCCTCCCTCCATCTCTCCTCTCCTCTGCTCCTCCCGCCATCTCTCCTCTGCTCCTCCCTCCCGCCATCTCTCCTCTCCTCTGCTCCTCCCTCCTGCCATCTCTCCTCTCCTCTGCTCCTCCCTCCTGCCATCTCTCCTCTCCTCTGCTCCTCCCTCGCTCCATCTCTCCTCTCCTCTGCTCCTCCCTCCCTCCATCTCTCCTCTTCTCTGCTCCTCCCTCCTGCCATCTCTCCTCTCCTCTGCTCCTCCCTCCTGCCATCTCTCCTCTCCTCCTCCCTCCCTCCATCTCTCCTCTTCTCTGCTCCTCCCTCCTGCCATCTCTCCTCTCCTCCTCCCTCCCTCCATCTCTCCTCTCCTCTGCTCCTCCCTCCCGCCATCTCTCCTCTCCTCTGCTCCTCCCTCCTGCCATCTCTCCTCTCCTCTGCTCCTCCCTCCTGCCATCTCTCCTCTCCTCTGCTCCTCCCTCGCTCCATCTCTCCTCTCCTCTGCTCCTCCCTCCCTCCATCTCTCCTCTTCTCTGCTCCTCCCTCCTGCCATCTCTCCTCTCCTCCTCCCTCCCTCCATCTCTCCTCTTCTCTGCTCCTCCCTCCCTCCATCTCTCCTCTCCTCCTCCCTCCCTCCATCTCTCCTCTCCTCTGCTCCTCCCTCGCTCCATCTCTCCTCTCCTCTCCTCCTCCCTCCCTCCATCTCTCCTCTCCTCTGCTCCTCCCTCGCTCCATCTCTCCTCTCCTCTGCTCCTCCCTCCCTCCATCTCTCATCTCCTCTGCTCCTCCCTCCATCTCTCCTCTCCTCTGCTCCTCCCTCCCTCCATCTCTCCTCTCTTCTGCTCCTCCCTCCCGCCATCTCTCCTCTGCTCCTCCCTCCCGCCATCTCTCCTCTCCTCTGCTCCTCCCTCGCTCCATCTCTCCTCTGCTCTGCTCCTCCCTCCCTCCATCTCTCCTCTCCTCTGCTCCTCCCTCCCTCCATCTCTCCTCTCCTCTGCTCCTCCCTCCCTCCATCTCTCATCTGCTCTGCTCCTCCCTCCCTCCATCTCTCCTCTCCTCTGCTCCTCCATCTCTCCTCTCCTCCTCCCTCCCGCCATCTCTCCTCCCCCCCCTCCTCCCTCCATTCTCCCCCCCCCCCTCCTCCCTCCCTTGTCCCCAGGAGACGAGGATGAGGAAGACTCCGGTGAAGAGCGTCTTCCGTCTTGTTGTGACTACGTCATGCACTTCCTCACCGTCTTCTGGAAGGTGAGTAGAGTTGGTGATCCTCTGTAGCTCAGATGATAGAGCATGGTTTTTTTTTTTGCAATGCCGAGGGTCGTGGGTTCGATTCCCGTGACCTCCCATATGTAAAATGCGCACATGACTGTAAGTCCCTTTAGATAAAAACATCTGCTAAATGTTATTAGTAACACTTTAGTGCCATTACTCATAGCTATTAATAACTGTTAACGATGGCTACTGACACATGTTACGATGTGTTTATGTAGCTATTATAAGGGCTTTATGAATGCATTCATAAGGACACCTATAGTAAAGTGTTATATAATAGTATTATTAATTATATTATTATGCATATTATTATTCATATTATTATGAATAATAATATTATTATGAATACTACTATAATAATAGTAATAATAATGTAATATTCATATGATTATTATTCATAATATTATTCATATTATTATTCATATTCATATTATTCATATTACCACGAATAATACTATTCATATTATTCTAATTGTTATTCATATCAATATGATTATTACTCATATTATTATTAATGAAATTATTCATATTCATATTATTAATATTAGGTGCTGTTTGCCTGTGTTCCTCCCACGGACTACCTGAACGGCTAGGCTGGCTATTCATATTAATATTATTCATATTATTATTCATATTAATAATATCATGAATACTACTATAATAATAGTAATAAGAATATAATATTCATATGATTATTATTCATAGTATTATTCATATTATTCAAATTGTTATTCATATTATTCATATTCATATTACCATGAATAATACTATTCATATCATTCTCATTGTTATTCATATTAATATGATTATTATTCATATTATTATTATTAATATTAGGTGCTGTTCGCCTGTGTTCCTCCCACGGACTACCTGAACGGCTGGGCCTGCTTCTTCATCTCCATCGTCATCATCGGCATGCTGACCGCAGTGATCGGAGATCTGGCCTCTCACTTTGGCTGCACCATCGGGCTGAAGGACTCCGTCACTGCCATGGTGTTCGTGGCGCTGGGTACGTCTGTCCCTGGTGAGTACACTAATGGATAGCAGTGGGGGGGGGGGGTATTTTTTATTTTATTTTACCTTTATTTAACTAGGCACGTCAGTTAAGAAAATTCTAATTTACAATGACGGCCTACCGGGGCCAAACCCGGACGACGCTGGGCAGTAATGTGTCCTATAAGGAACATTGGTGGCAAATCTGATGGCCGAATGGTAAAGAACATCTAGCCGCTCGAGATCACCCTTACCTGCCGTTCTATAAATTATGTCTCCGTAATCTAGCATGGGTAGGAAGGTCATCTGAATCAGGGTTAGTTTGGCAGCTGGGGTGAAAGAGGAGCGATTACGATAGAGGAAACCAAGTCTAGATTTAACTTTAGCCTGCAGCTTTGATATGTGCTGAGAGAAGGACAGTGTACCGTCTAGCCAAACTCCCAAGTACTTGTATGAGGTGACTACCTCAAGCTCTAAACCCTCAGAGGTAGTAATCACACCTGTGGGGAGAGGGGCATTCTTCTTACCAAACCACAAGACCTTTGTTTTGGAGGTGTTCAGAACAAGGTTAAGGGTAGAGAAAGCTTGTTGGACACTGTGGTCGTAGGGGGTGTGGGCATAGAGGTTGTGGGGGTAGGGGGTGTGGGCATAGAGGTTGTGGGGGTAGGGGGTGTGGGCGTAGGGAGTGTGGGGGTAGGGGGTGTGGGCGTAGATGTAGGGTAGAAGGTGTAGGGGTAGAAGGTGTAAGGGTAGAAGGTGTAGGGTAGAAGGTGTAGGGGTAGAAGGTGTAGGGGTAGAAGGTGTAGGGTAGAAGGTGTAGGTGTAGGGTAGAATGTGTAGGGTAGAAGGTGTAGGGTAGAAGGTGTAGGGTAGAAGGTGTAGGGGTAGAAGGTGTAGGGTAGAAGGTGTAGGGTTGAAGGTGTAGGGGTAGAAGGTGTAGGGTAGAAGGTGTAGGTGTAGGGTAGAATGTGTAGGGTAGAAGGTGTAGGGTAGAAGGTGTAGGGTAGAAGGTGTAGGGGTAGAAGGTGTAGGGTAGAAGGTGTAGGGTAGAAGGTGTAGGGGTAGAAGGTGTAGGGTAGAAGGTGTAGGGGTAGAAGGTGTAGGTGTAGGGTAGAATGTGTAGGGTAGAAGGTGTAGGGGTAGAAGGTGTAGGGGTAGAAGGTGTAGGGTAGAAGGTGTAGGGTAGAAGGTGTAGGGTAGAAGGTGTAGGGGTAGAAGGTGTAGGTGTAGGGTAGAAGGTGTAGGGTAGAAGGTGTAGGGGTAGAAGGTGTAGGGGTAGAAGGTGTAGGGGTAGAAGGTGTAGGGTAGAAGGTGTAGGGTAGAAGGTGTAGGGTAGAAGGTGTAGGGCAGGGGTGTCAAAGTCAAATGGACGGAGGGCCAAATAAAAAAATCAGCTACAAGACGAGGGCCGGACTGTTCGAATGTTCATTGAAAAATTTTTAAATGACGCATATAGTCTAGTGAACCTAATTGAACCTACTGAAAACCTAACAAATATATTACAATATGATCAGATAAATAAAGCAATATTTTCTTATGGCTCTGTCAGTAATCTTTAATTTTCAACAGACACAAAAGACAAATTTCCTTTATATAAATATCCCCATAACATGAACATTAAATGAAAGAAACCGGTATTCAAGGCACCATCAGTAGACTATATTTTCTATTTTAGCAAAAGTGGGCTAAATTTACTTCAAAGAAAAAACAATAATAGCAATTTTCTATCATCCACTCAACTGAAATATTTTTAAAATATAATTGGATTGAAATACAAAAAAATAAAGTGCAAAAATCTATTAATCAAAAACAACACTTTGTTTAAGGAGAAGTAACATGCAGTGAAAACAAATATTAAATTTTAACTTTTAAACTTGAACTGAGTAAAAACTCTAAATATGTGATTGCACAGTAATGTTCACTTGTTTGAGGTTGAGGGTGATACTTGGTGGTGTCCCATCTTTTCCACAAGTTCATCAATGTTCGGGGTAAGGCTCTGAGCTGAAGAAATCCTCAGAATTGAGTGGAGGTGTTCAGCAGTAAGTCGACTTCTGTGTGATGTTTTGTTCAGGTTCATCAAAGAAAACAGTTGTTCACACAGGTATGTGCTGCCAAACATAGACAACGTTTGAGCAGCCTGGATGCGCAGCTGGGGCATTGTGCCGGGGAGGAAACGGGCGAACTCCGCAGCACCCACTGCCGCATATTTTGCCCTCAGTGCATCATTGCATTGGAGGTCAATCAACTCCATTTGGAGGTTTGGTGGTGAGCTTTCCACGTCAACAGCAAATGGGTTACCGAGCAGTTCCAACCTGCTTTTTTGTGCTTCAAAGTCAGCAAATCGGCGTCGAAAGTCAGCGGCAAGCATACCTATTTTATCAGCCAACTGTGTGCTCGGGAACGCACTGGTAGAGAGCTTCTCTTTCATGGTCTGGCAGCTGGGAAAGTGGCTCAAATGTTCTTTCCGCATCTGCGTCTCCCACAGAGTCAGTTTGGTTTTAAATGCCTTCACTGTACTGTACATATCAGAGATGACACGATCCCGACCCTGCAGCTGCAAGTTTATTGCATTCAGATGACTCGTAATGTCACACAGAAAAGCCATTTCACACAGAAACATTTCGTCTCGGAGTTGTGTTGTGTCTTTCCCTTTGCTGTCCAAGAACAGACAAATCTCCTCACGAAGCTCGAAACATCTTTGAAGCACCTTTCCCTGGCTTAGCCATCGCACCTCTGTGTGATAAGGCAAATCACCATGCTCCGTTTCTAACTCCGTCAGAAATGCCTTGAACTGGCGGTGATTCAAACCTTTGGCTCTGATAAAGTTAACTGTGCGCGTGATGATGCTCATTACATGCTCCATTTTCAAGGCTTTACCGCACAACGCTTCCTGGTGTATGATACAATGATAAGCTGTCAGCTCACCTGTCGCGTTTTCCTCTTGCATCTTTTCCCGTATCTTCGCCACCAGTCCGCTCCTGTGTCCACACATCGCAGGTGCTCCGTCGGTTGTCAAACCCACGAGTTTTTCCCAAGGCAGCTCCATCTCATTTACACATCTTGACACCTCTTCATACAAATCATGCCCCGTAGTTGTGCCATGCATAGGACGTAAAGCCAAAAACTCCTCTGTCACGCTTAGGTTGGAGTCCACTCCGCGGATGAAAATTGACAACTGGGCAATGTCAGAAATGTCGGTGCTCTCATCCACAGCCAAGGAATATGCAATAAAATCTTTTCCCTTTTTCACAAGCTGCTCTTTTAGATTGATGGACAACTGGTCTACTCTCTCGGCAATGGTGTTTCTGCTCAGACTCACATTTAAAAAGAGTTGCCTTTTTTCTGGGCAAACTTCGTCACAAACTTTAATCATGCAGTTTTTGATGAAATCCCCCTCCGTAAATGGCCGGGCTGATTTAGCGATCTCTTCTGCCAAAATAAAACTGGCCTTGACAGTTGCGTCCGCGTGTGTGTCCGCGTGTTTCGTTTCATAATGTCGTCTCAGATTATACTCTTTCAGTACCTCCACACTTTCTCCACACAGAAGACACACAGGTTTTCCAGCTACCTTCTCCGACTCCCACCTTGTTTGAAACCCCCGGTTCTCAGTATCCACCTTCCGTTTTGCCATTTTTGATGGGTATCTGAAAGTTAATTTTACTGTGATGCTGACGACTGCTGTGTCAATAAATATTGAAATGAAGCAGCCTACTGCTCGGTGCGTCACCTTTGCATTGTGGGAAATGTAGTATTGGTGCGTGTAAAAGATCTGCGGGCTGCCGGCTTGCTGCGGGCCGGTTCTAATAATAAATCAAGATCATCCCAGGGGCCGTAAAAAACCTTCTTGCGGGCCGGATGTGGCCCGCGGGCCTTGACTCTGACATATGTGGTGTAGGGTATAAGGTGTAGGTGTAGGGTTAGAAGGTGTTGTGGGTGTAAAGTCATACAACATTTAAAGCGTCTTTCTATCTTTTTTCACTGCTACCTTTGAAATTATTTTTAAATGATTCAGTCGTAAAATATAAATCACAAGACACATCATTTTAGTATAATGCAAGATTGCGCCAATAGAGATGGCAGCTTCGCTTCAAACTGTGCAGTGAGCATGTACCACCGCATTTAATCATGGCAAGCTAACTGGAAACATGACCGAATACATACAGTATATTCCCTCCGTAAGGCAATCAAACAAGCAAAGCGTCAGTATAGAGACAAAGTGGAGTCGCAATTCAACGGCTCAGACACAAGACGTATGTGGCAGGGTCTACAGTCAATCACAGATTACAAAAAGAAAACCAGCCCCGTCGCGGACATCGACGTCTTGCTCCCAGACAAATTAAACAACTTCTTTGCTCGCTTTGAGGACAATACCGTGTCACTGACAGGGCCCGCTGCCAAAGTCTGTGGGCTCTCCTTCTCCGTGGCCAAAGTGAGTAAAACATTTAAACGTGTTAATCCTCGCAAGGCTGCCTTCCCAGACGGCATCCCTAACTTCATCCTTGGAGCATGCGCAGACCAGCTGGCTGGTGTGTTTATGGACATATTCAATCTCTCCCTATCCCAGTCTGCTGTTCCACATGCTTCAAGATGGCAACCATTGTTCCTATACCCAAGAAAGCAAAGGTAACTGAACTAAATGACTATTGCCCCGTAGCACTCACTTCTGTCATCATGAAGTGCTTTGAGAGGCTAGATAAGGAGCATATCACCTCCACCCTACCTGACACCCTAGACCCACTCCAATTTGCTTACCGACCTAATAGGTCCACAGACAATGCAATCGCCATCACACTACACACTGCCCTATCCCATCTGGACAAGAGGAATACCTATGTAAGAATGCTGTTCATTGACTACAGCTCATCATTCAACACCATAGTACCCTCCAAACTCGTCATCAAGCTCGAGACCCTGGGTCTTGGCCCCGCCCTGTGTAACTGGGCCCTGGACTTCCTGGCGGACCGACCCCAGGTGGTGAAGGTAGGAAACAACATCTCCACTCCGCTGATTCTCAACACCGGCGCCCCACAAGGGTGCGTTCTCAGCCCTCTCCTGTACTCCCTGTTCACCCATGACTGTGTGGCCATGCAGACGACACAACAGTGGTAGCCTTGATTACCAACAACGACGAGATGGCCTACAGGATGGAGGTGAGGGCAGGAAAACAACCTCTCACTCAACATCAACAAAGCAAAGGAAATGATCGTGGACTTCAGGGAACAGCAGAGGGAGCACCCCCCAATCCACATCGAAGGGACAGCAGTGGAGAAGGTGTAAAGTTCGGTGTACATATCACAACAAACTGAAATGGTCCATGCAACAGCGCCTCTTCAACCTCAGGACGCTGAAAAAATGTGGCTTGTCTCCGAAAACCCTTACCGCCTTGTACAGCAACTGAACCGACCACAACCGCAGGGCTCTCCAGAGGGTGGTGCGGTCTGCACAACGCATCACTGAGGGGCAAACTACCTGCCCTCCAGGACACCTACACCACCCGATGTCACAGGAAGGCCATAAAGATTATCAAGGACAACAACCACCCGAGCCACTGCCTGTTCACCCCGCTATCATCCAGAAGGCGAGGTCAGTACCGGTGCATCAAAGCTGGGACAGAGAGACTGAAAAACAGCTTCTATCTCAAGGCCATCAGATTGTTAAACAGCCATCACTAGCACAGAGAGGCGGCTGCCTACCTACAGACTTGATATCATTGGCCACTTTAATAAATGTAACACTAGTCTCTTTAATAATGCCACTTTAATAATGTTTACATATCTCGCATTGCTCATCACATATGTATATAATGTATATCCTTCACTATCTATTGCATCTTAGCCGCTCTGTCACTGCTCATCCATATATTTTATACTTATATATTCTCATCCCATTCCTTTAAATAGAGAAGATTGTGTAGATTGTGTGCATTGGGTTCTGTTGTGGAATTGTTAGATATTACCTGTTAGATACTGCTGCACTGTCGGAACTAGAAGCATTTCACTACACTCACAATAACATCTGCGAACCATGTGACCAATACAATTTGATTTGATTTTGCACCTTTCTCTCTCTCTCTCCATTTTACTCTCTTTATGTCTCTCTCTCCCTCTTTCCCTCTTTCCCCCTCTCTCTCTCTCTCCCTCTTTCCCTCTATCTCCCTCTCTCCCTCCCTCTCTTTCCCTCTCTTTCCCTCTCTCTCTCTCTCACTCTCTCTCCCTCTCTCCCTCCCTCTCTTTCCCTCTCTCTCTCTCTCTATTTCCCTCTCTCTCTCTCTCTCTCTATTTCCCTCTCTCTCTCTCTATTCCCCTCCTTCTCTCTCTCTCTCCCTCTTTCCCTCTCTCTCTCTCTCTTTCCCTCTCTCTCTCTCACCCTCTCTCTCTCTCTATTTCCCTCTCTCTCTCTCTCTCCCTCTCTATTTCCCCCTCTCTCTCTCTCTCTCCCTCTTTCCCTCTCTCTCTCTCTCTCTCTCCCTCCCTCTCTTTCCCTCTCTCCTCTCTCTCTCTCTCTCTCACTCTCTCTATTTCCCTCTCTCTCTCTCTCTCTCTCTCTCTCTATTTCCCTCTCTCTCTCTCTTTATTTCCCTCTCTCTCTCTCTCTCTCTCTCTCCAGACACATTTGCCAGTAAGGTAGCGGCGGTGCAGGACACACATGCAGACGCCTCCATCGGTAATGTGACGGGCAGCAACGCAGTCAACGTGTTCCTGGGCATTGGGGTGGCGTGGTCGATAGCCGCCATCTACTGGCACATGCAAGGCAAGCAGTTTGTGGTGGAGGCCGGCTCGCTGGCCTTCTCCGTTACCCTCTACACCATCTTCGCCTTCCTGGGGGTCTCCGTGCTGCTGTACCGCCGCCGGGCCCACATCGGGGGGGAGCTGGGCGGGCCGCGCGGCCACAGACTGGCCACCTCAGCCTTCTTCTTCAGTCTCTGGTTCCTCTACATCCTCTTCTCCAGCATGGAGGCCTACTGTCATATAGAGGGCTTCTAGAACCTCCTGGAACACTTCTGTAACACTTCTAGAACACCTCTGAGACACTTCTAGAACACTTCTGAGACATTTCTAGAATTCTTCTGAGACACTTCTAGAATACTTCTGAGACACTTCTAGAATACTTCTGGGACACTTCTAGAATACTTCTGAGACACTTCTAGAATTCTTCTGAGACACTTCTAGAATACTTCTGGGACACTTCTAGAATACTTCTGGGACACTTCTAGAGCCTCCTTACAGGAGGTTCAAAGTATAACTTAATGGAGAGTAAAAGTAGGATTCTCAGTGTGGAATGATGGAATGATGGAATGATATTTTGTTGGTATGAAGGGATGAGAGGAGGAGAACAGTATGAGGTAAAGGGAGTGGTGGCCCCCCTCTCCTCCGCCCCTCCACCTTCCCTCAACCCCAGACATAATCAGTCCATCTCCTCTGAAGGAGATGTCTATTAAGGCAGGGAGAGCCGGTCTGCTACCCACATGGGTGTGCTTACAGCTGGGGTTAGGGTACCTCTATACCGGGGTAAGAACACCAGAGGGTGTCTCATCTGGTCTGGTCTGTATTCCACTAGAAGAGACAATAAGCTGATGAGATCTGAGCTATCAGAAGAAGTCTATATTTTTCTCAACACCTTGATGAGAACAACCTTTTCTAAACTAAGTATTTTGGGGGATAAAACCAAAACACTTTTTTTTTTTTTTACAAAAAAAAGAGGAAATCAAAGATACTATTTTTTAGATCTTACATTATGGAGAACAAAACATGTTATATAACTAATGGAACAGATATTGTTGATGATGAATGACAATTGAATGGTCATAGTATTTAATAGTATTTTATTTGCTTAGTTTCTTATTAAGGAACGAATAAGAGGCAAGAAACAGCAGAGTTGTCAGAGGCAAGAAACTAAAACAGGAAGCGCCCGTGGAGGAGGAAGAGGAGGAGGAGGAGGAGGAGGAGGAACAACAGAGAACAAGTACAGACATATCAACTATCAAACTAAAGACAGGAGGAGGAGGAGGAGCAAGAGGAGGAGGAGGAGGAGGAGTGGAAGAAGATGAGGAAGACATTGAAGGATAACATTATCAGAGTGCCCTGAACATTACTTCAGTACATCTGTCTGTATATTCTGTATATTTTGACTATTTATTTCAATGTGGTCACATTCAGCTTCTTCAGTCCTACAGGGACTTCAGCTCCTACAGGGACTACTGTGGCTTGGTATGGGGGGAGGAGGGGGGGGGGGGGGGGGTGCCTGTGTCGCAAATGGCACCCTATTCACTATATAGTGCACTACTTTAGACCAGGGCCGATACGGTTCTGGCTCCGCACTATATAGTGCACTACTTTAGACCAGGGCCGATACGGTTCTGGCTCTGCACTATATAGTGCACTACTTTAGACCAGGGCCGATATGGTTCTGGCTCTGCACTATATAGTGCACTACTTTAGACCAGGGCCGATATGGTTCAGGCTCTGCACTATATAGTGCACTACTTTAGACCAGGGCCGATATGGTTCAGGCTCTGCACTATATAGTGCACTACTTTAGACCAGGGCCGATATGGTTCAGGCTCTGCACTATATAGTGCACTACTTTAGACCAGGGCCGATATGGTTCTGGCTCTGCACTATATAGTGCACTACTTTAGACCAGGGCCGATATGGTTCTGGCTCTGCACTATATAGTGCACTACTTTAGACCAGGGCCGATATGGTTCTGGCTCTGCACTATATAGTGCACTACTTTAGACCAGGGCCGATATGGTTCTGGCTCTGCACTATATAGTGCACTACTTTAGACCAGGGCCGATATGGTTCTGGCTCTGCACTATATAGTGCACTACTTTAGACCAGGGCCGATATGGTTCAGGCTCTGCACTATATAGTGCACTACTTTAGACCAGGGCCGATATGGTTCTGTCTCTGCACTATATAGTGCACTACTTTAGACCAGGACCGATATGGTTCAGGCTCTGCACTATATAGTGCACTACTTTAGACCAGGGCCGATATGGTTCTGGCTCTGCACTATATAGTGCACTACTTTAGACCAGGGCCGATACGGTTCTGGCTCTGCACTATATAGTGCACTACTTTAGACCAGGGCCGATACGGTTCTGGCTCTGCACTATATAGGGAATAGGGTTCCATTTTAGATGCGTCCCAATGTCTTCTTCGTGTTTTCTAAAATATCTATTATATCTCCCTAAAACATTTAAGAAATGGCATTGTTATATTATTTGTTATTAATAACAATAATATCTTGCTCTTACAAAGTTTTCAAAAATCCCCTCAAGAATTGTGTTTCTGCAGAGAACTGTAACAGATTGATAATTTACAGGTATTTTTCTACTGGTCTTCCCATGATGCACTTTGCTAATATACATCTATTTATTGAGACTTCTTCTGTAAAAAAAAAAAATATATATGCTACAAAATGGCAATATTGAACTGTAAGACTAGGAACACGTGTCATCCTCTGTAGCTCACTACATGCATGGTCTGAGAGGGTTGAGATGAGATGGCCTGACTCGTGTCTCATTGACAAGCTTTTCCTTCCATTCATGTGATACTTAATCAGAGTAAATTATTACGTTATCGTTTGTTACATATTCAAAGGGATATATATGTTAAATAGATTGCCCGCTGGTATAGAGGGGGTTAGAGAGCAGCCGGTACAGGAATGTTGTTTGGGTGTAATCATGTATTGAAGGCTGTTATGTTTAGTGTGCCTGGTAACTCACAAGCTACAGTAGGTTACATCCCACTGGCTCAGAGAGAGAGAGAGAGAAAGAGAGAGAGCTCAGAGAGAGAGGGAGAGAGAGAGAGCTGAGACACAGAGAGAGAGAGAGAGGGAGAGAGAGAGAGAGCTGAGACACCGAGAGAGAGAGAGAGAGAGAGAGAGAGAGAGAGAGAGAGAGAGAGAGAGAGGGTTAGAGAGAGAGGAGAAGGGAGAGAGGGGGGAGAGAGAGAGAGAGAGAGAGCTGAGACAGATAGTGAGAGAGAGACAGAGAGAGAGAGAGAGCTGAGACACAGAGAGAGAGAGAGTGAAAGAGAGAGAGAGAGGGTTAGAGAGAGAGGAGAAGGGAGAGAGAGAGGGGGGTGGAGAGAGAGAGAGAGAGAGCTGAGGCGGAGGGAGGGAGGGAGAGAGAGAGAGAGAGAGATGAGACAGAGAGATGAGACACCAAGAGAGAGAGAGAGAGGGAGAGAGAGACAGACAGAGAGAGAGAGCTGAGACACCGAGAGAGAGAGAGGAGAAGGGAGAGAGAGAGAGAGAGCTGAGACACCGAGAGAGAGAGAGGAGAAGGGAGAGAGAGAGAGGGGGGAGAGAGAGAGAGAGCGCAGCATGGGGTACTGGAGATGTGTGTAGTGGGTTGTACTGTAACACAACTGGTGATTTGGTTTTATGACATTAAAAACTCGTGTATACTGATTTCTCAACAATTAGATGTTGTTTTCTTTATATATCTATAGATCTATAAATATACCACATACAGTAGTCTATTATATAAGTCATTGTTGGTCATTTTAAATCTGTGTAGAGAACCAAAAGAGCAGAGAGGTACAACTACAATACCATGGGGTGTATTCACAACAAACCAAAAGAACCAAAAAAAACTGGGAAGGACCTACCTGAATCTGTCCAATAGAGACTCTCGTTTTCGTTGCAAAACGTTTTTTCATTTGCTAACGACTGCAACTGACAGAGATCGCCGGCTTGTAGTCCTAAAAACGGGAATGAGTCACCTCTGATTAACGGGGGAAAGAATGTGGTTTTGTCATAAAACTGCTAAAATAATGTTTTAAAAAAATAATGTTAAAAAAATAATGTCTGAGGTTTAACACAGGCTTAGGAGATCTTATACATTTTGTTCTGTAATATAATATCAGTCAGTTAACTTGACCTTTATGAATTATGAGGCCTCTATGTGCATTCTGTAATTGCTTCAAAATTCACACAAAGTGACATTAGCTGATAAAGATTATCAAAACATATCAGATCTTCTATAAGCCGGTGTTTACCACAGACCTTATTTTATGCGTGTGTTCTAAAACCCCATTCATTTCCACAATAGGCTTTGGCCAACAAGCCATGGAGGAGTTGGAGTGGCTCTCTATGAATACACCCTAGTAACACGATGAGGTCATCAGAGGGCGACCAGGAAGTTGCAGTGATACTCTGGTACCACCAGGTGGTGCCAGAATCTCAATTGGCAATCTCAACCTCCAGTCCCTGTGATGTGGTTGTCTCTTGGACTGATCTGGTCTGGTCTGGTTTGGACTGCTCTGGTCTGGTCTGGACTGGTCTGGTCTGGACTGGTTTGGTCTGTTCTGGTTTGGTCTGGTCAGGTTTGGTCTGTTCTGGTTTGGTTTGTTCTGGTCTGGTCTGGTTTGGTCTGGTCAGGTTTGGTCTGTTCTGGTCTGGTCTGGTTTGGTCTGGTCAGGTTTGGTCTGTTCTGGTTTGTTCTAGTTTGGTCAGGTTTGGTCTGGTCTGGTTTGGTTTGTTCTGGTTTGGTCTGGTCTTGTCTGGTCTGGTTTGTTCTGGTTTGGTCAGGTTTGGTCTGGTTTGGTCTGTTCTGGTTTGTTCTGGTTTGGTCTGGTCTGGTTTGGTCTGTTCTGGTTTGTTCTGGTTTGGTCTGGTCTGGTTTGGTTTGTTCTGGTTTGGTCTGGTTTGGTCTGGTCTGGTTTGGTCTGGTCAGGTTTGGTCTGTTCTGGTTTGGTCTGGTTTGGTCTGGTCTGGTTTGGTCTGTTCTGGTTTGTTCTGGTCTGGTCAGGTTTGGTCTGTTCTGGTTTGTTCTGGTTTGGTCAGGTTTGGTCTGGTTTGGTCTGTTCTGGTTTGTTCTGGTTTGGTCAGGTTTGGTCTGGTCTGGTTTGGTTTGGTTTGTTCTGGTTTGGTCTGTTCTGGTTTGGTCTGGTCTGGTTTGGTTTGTTCTGGTTTGGTCTGGTTTGGTCTGGTCTGGTTTGGTCTGGTCAGGTTTGGTCTGTTCTGGTTTGGTCAGGTTTGGTCTGGTCAGGTTTGGTCTGGTCAGGTTTGGTCTGTTCTGGTTTGGTCTGGTTTGGTCAGGTTTGGTCTGGTCTGGTCTGGTTTGTTCTGGTCAGGTTTGGTCTGTTCTGGTCAGGTTTGGTCTGTTCTGGTCAGGTTTGGTCTGTTCTGGTTTGGTCTGGTTTGGTTTGTTCTGGTTTGGTCAGGTTTGGTCTGGTCTGGTTTGGTTTGTTCTGGTTTGGTCTGGTTTGGTTTGGTTTGTTCTGGTTTGGTCTGTTCTGGTTTGGTCTGGTTTGGTTTGTTCTGGTTTGGTCTGGTTTGGTCTGGTCTGGTTTGGTCTGGTCAGGTTTGGTCTGTTCTGGTTTGGTCTGGTTTGGTCAGGTTTGGTCTGGTCAGGTTTGGTCTGGTCAGGTTTGGTCTGTTCTGGTTTGGTCTGGTTTGGTCAGGTTTGGTCTGGTCTGGTCTGGTCTGGTTTGGTCTGGTCAGGTTTGGTCTGTTCTGGTCAGGTTTGGTCTGTTCTGGTCAGGTTTGGTCTGTTCTGGTTTGGTCTGGTTTGGTCTGTTCTGGTTTGTTCTGGTTTGGTCAGGTTTGGTCTGGTCTGGTTTGGTTTGTTCTGGTTTGGTCTGGTTTGGTTTGGTTTGTTCTGGTTTGGTCTGTTCTGGTTTGGTCTGGTTTGGTTTGTTCTGGTTTGGTCTGGTTTGGTCTGGTCTGGTTTGGTCTGGTCAGGTTTGGTCTGTTCTGGTTTGGTCTGGTTTGGTCAGGTTTGGTCTGGTCAGGTTTGGTCTGGTCAGGTTTGGTCTGTTCTGGTTTGGTCTGGTTTGGTCAGGTTTGGTCTGGTCTGGTCTGGTCTGGTTTGGTCTGGTCAGGTTTGGTCTGTTCTGGTCAGGTTTGGTCTGTTCTGGTCAGGTTTGGTCTGTTCTGGTCGACTCTTCATAAACCCTCCATGTATATGTATTGTCCTTCTCTGTCATGAGACATCAGGCCAGTGACTTTACTACAGACATACTGTATTGCACATCACGTTGGGCTCCTGAGTGGCGCAGCGGTCTACTGCAGAAGCGTCACTGCAGACCCTGGTTCAATTCCAGGCTGTATCACAACCGGCCCTGATTGGGAGTCCCATAAGGCGGCGTACAATTGTCCCAGTGTCGTCCGGGTTAGGGTTTTGCTGGGCTAGGCCGTCATTGTAAATAAGAATTTGTTCTTAACTGGCTTGCCTCGTTAAGTAACATAAATAAATGACAAACAAACACAGTGACGGGCGTGTGGCTACAGGCGTGTCAACATAGGTGTGTGTTTCATTGTCAGGTTCATTCTTCCCCTCCTGAGAGTCTTATAGAAAACAAGACGAGTTGTGTTATCAAGTGACCACAAATAGAATGATATACACCCATTTTTTTTAAAGAACTTATCTTATCTACACCAAGGTTAGGCTCAATTCCATTTCTACCGGGGTTAGGCTCAATTCCATTTCTACCGGGGTTAGGCTCAATTCCATTTCAATCAGGGTTAGGCTCAAATCCATTTCTACCGGGGTTAGGCTCAATTCCATTTCAATCAGGGTTAGGCTCAATTCCATTTCTACCAGGGTTAGGCTCAATTCCATTTCAATCAGGGTTAGGCTCAATTCCATTTCAATCAGGGTTAGGCTCAATTCCATTTCAATCAGGGTTAGGCTCAATTCCATTTCAATCATGGTTAGGCTCAATTCCATTTCTACCAGGGTTAGGCTCAATTCCATTTCAATCAGGGTTAGGCTCAATTCTATTTCTACCAAGGTTAGGCTCAATTCCTTTCTATCCGGGTTAGGCTCAATTCCATTTCTATCCGGGTTAGGCTCAATTCCATTTCAATCAGGATTGGGGTCAATTCCATTTCAATCAGATTTGGGGTCAATTCCATTTCAATTTAGGGTTGGGGTCAATTCCATTTCAATCAGGGTTGGGGTCAATTCCAATTCCATTCCAGTCAATTCAGAAAGTAAAACAGACTCCTCATTGAAAATCATTGAAGATAATGGGAATTTGAATTTCAGTGTACCTGAATTGACTGGAATTGAAATGGAATTGAGCCCTACCTTGGTCAAAATACATTCAAACAATATATTTATCCTGATGCCTGTCTTGTTTCTTTGATGGTGGATCATGTTGTTAGTTTGGTTGTAATTATGATTTTGTCATGTGAAAAGAGTTGATGTGTGACCCTGTGAGGCTCGGTTGGTAGAGAATGGTGCTTGCAACAGCAGGGTTTGTGGGTTCAATTTCCAAAAGTATAAATATGTGTGCACTCTACTGGAAGTCTCTGTGGATAAGAGTGTCTGCTAAATGTCTACCGTGTACATACATACCCCTGTATCTCTTTCACTCATCGTGCTGTTCTGTAGAGCTTACTTTGTCTTCAAACTACAAATCTTTAAAATAAAAACTACAATTACCAGATACTGTACAGGTGCAGGAAGTGAAACATTGTCATTTTAAAAGTCAGATCACTAAGGGGTGGGTTTTAGACGTAGTTGGGCCACACAGTTTGTTGTTTTACACCACAATGCTGTCATTATCACTAATGCAAAAGTCGATAAGAACGCGTTTTAATGGATCGTCTTTATATAAAAAAAATAATTGTAATGAGTTAAATATTCACGTCTAAAGTGCAAGGTGCAGGATGGGTTTTCTGAGACCGTGTCACCTATTGGTTCTTTGCAGGACAACAGACAGGCCTCCATAATACACAACTATTGCATAACTATCTAAGGGATTTTGCCTGTGCTTAACTCTATTCTGTTTGGTTTTTTTTATCCTAAAAAACTCCCTTGTCCTTGCCGATGACAAGCATACCCATAACATGCAGCCAACACCATGGTTGAAATATGAAGAGGGGTGTGTTGTCGTATTTGCCCCAAACATAACACTTTGTATTTAGGCCTGTGTGGTAATCACCAGATTACACTGGATTTTGCTGAGGTCAGGAACAGTATTTCAAAAAATAAAAATCCACATATTAGACATTCAAGATGACATTTCTCAAAAGTGTATGGTTTTTTTTGTTGTGTAATCTCATCGTGCAGGTCAGAGGAGGGGGATTTGTTTTGTTTGAATATTTATTAAAAATCACCATATTTATTATAAATCTCCATATTTATTATAAATCACCATATTTATTATAAATCTCCATATTTATTATAAATCACCATATTTATTATAAATCACCATATTTATTATAAATCACCATATGTATTATAAATCTCCATATTTATTATAAATCACCATATTTATTAAAAATCACCATATTTATTATAAATCTCCATATTTATTATAAATCACCATATTTATTAAAAATCTCCATATTTGTAACAAAATCTTAAGTTGTTTCTCATTTGAATCAGCATTGATGTAACGGTATGTATGGCAACATTGAAATAAACTTTTATTTCACATTGTGATATGATTTTATAAATATCTTTTTTTTAAAGACATGTGTGAATGATCTCTACTGATGTCCTAGGATATCAAATAGACATTAATAATATATTTAACAAAAACTTTAATATAGATTTAATATAGACGTTATTCATTCATTGTGCTACTGATAAAAATTTAAAAAACAATCTCATGAATTGACATTTTCTTACCATGTCCATCTCACTGTAGCTGGGCCCTTAGCTCTCTGGTCAACAGTAGGGCACTATACTGTATAGGACTCTGGTCAACAGTAGGGCACTATACTGTAGAGGACTCTGGTCAACAGTAGGGCACTATACTGTAAAGGACTCTGGTCAACAGTAGGGCACTATACTGTAAAGGACTCTGGTCAACAGTAGGGCACTATACTGTAGAGGACTCAACTGTTAAGATGTCTACCATGACTGGTGAGGGAGAGGCTTGGTTAATGACTGTAAAGTTAACCTGACTGGTGAGGGAGAGGCTTGGTTAATGACTGTAAAGTTAACCTGACTGGTGAGGGAGAGGCTTGGTTAATGACTGTAAAGTTAACCTGACTGGTGAGGGAGAGGCTTGGTTAATGACTGTAAAGTTAAACTGACTGGTGAGAGAGAGGCTTGGTTAATGACTGTAAAGTTAACCTGACTGGTGAGGGAGAGGCTTGGTAAATGACTGTAAAGTTAACCTGACTGGTGAGAGACATTGCTATCCCTCGTAATGTCACAACAACACACACATTACTATCCCTCGTAATGTCACAACAACACACACATTGCTATCCCTCGTAATGTTCACAACAACACAACACACACATTGCTATCCCTCGTAATGTCACAACAACACAACACACACATTGCTATCCCTCGTAATGTTCACAACAACACAACACACACATTACAATCCCTCATAATGTCACAACAACACAACACACCACACACCTTGCTATCCCTCATAATGTCACAACAACACAACACACACCTTGCTATCTCCTCATAATGTCACAACAACACAACACCTTGCTATCTCCTCATAATGTCACAACAACACACACCTTGCTATCTCCTCATAATGTCACAACAACACAACACCTTGCTATCTCCTCATAATGTCACAACAACACAACACACCACCTTGCTATCTCCTCATAATGTCACAACATCACACACCTTGCTATCCCTCATAATGTCACAACAACACAACACCTTGCTATCTCCTCATAATGTCACAACAACACACCACACACCTTGCTATCTCCTCATAATGTCACAACAACACACACCTTGCTATCTCCTCATAATGTCACAACAACACAACACACACCTTGCTATCTCCTCATAATGTCACAACAACACACCACACACCTTGCTATCTCCTCATAATGTCACAACAACACAACACACACCTTGCTATCTCCTCATAATGTCACAACAACACACCACACACCTTGCTATCTCCTCATAATGTTCACAACAACACAACACCTTGCTATCCCTCATAATGTCACAACAACACAACACACTATAACACCTTGCTATCCCTCATAATGTCACAACAACACACACCTTGCTATCTCCTCATAATGTCACAACAACACAACACCTTGCTATCCCTCATAATGTCACAACAACACACACCTTGCTATCTCCTCATAATGTCACAACAACACAACACCTTGCTATCACTCATAATGTCACAACAACACACCACCTTGCTATCTCCTCATAATGTCACAACAACACAACAACACAACACACACCTTGCTATCCCTCATAATGTCACAACAACACAACACCTTGCTATCCCTCATAATGTCACAACAACACACACATTGCTATCCCTCATAATGTCACAACAACACAACACACTATAACACCTTGCTATCCCTCATAATGTCACAACAACACAACACACACCTTGCTATCCCTCATAATGTAACAACAACACAACACCTTGCTATCCCTCATAATGTCACAACAACACACACCTTGCTATCCCTCATAATGTCACAACAACACAACACAACACACACTTTGCTATCCCTCATAATGTCACAACAACACACACATTGCTATCCCTCATAATGTCACAACAACACACCACCTTGCTATCCCTCATAATGTCACAACAACACAACACAACACACACCTTGCTATCCCTCATAATGTCACAACAACACAACAACACACACCTTGCTATCCCTCATAATGTCACAACAACACAACAACACAACACCTTGCTATCCCTCATAATGTCACAACAACACAACACACTACACACCTTGCTATCCCTCATAATGTCACAACAACACAACAACACAACACCTTGCTATCCCTCATAATGTCACAACAACACAACACAATATAACACCTTGCTATCCCTCATAATGTCACAACAACACAACACACACCTTGCTATCCCTCATAATGTCACAACAAAACAACACCTTGCTATCCCTCATAATGTCACAACAACACACACCTTGCTATCTCCTCATATTGTCACAACAACACAACACCTTGCTATCCCTCATAATGTCACAACAACACACACCTTGCTATCCCTCATAATGTCACAACAACACAACACACTACACACCTTGCTATCCCTCATAATGTCACAACAACACAACAAACCACCTTGCTATCTCCTCATAATGTCACAACAACACACACCTTGCTATCCCTCATAATTTCACAACAACACAACACCTTGCTATCTCCTCATAATGTCACAACAACACAACACACTACACACTTTGCTATCCCTCATAATGTCACAACAACACACACCTTGCTATCCCTCATAATGTCACAACAACACAACACCTTGCTATCTCCTCATAATGTCACAACAACACAACACAACACCTTGCTATCCCTCATAATGTCACAACAACACAACACACTACACACCTTGCTATCCCTCATAATGTCACAACAACACAACACACCACCTTGCTATCTCCTCATAATGTCACAACAACACAACACAACACCTTGCTATCCCTCATAATGTCACAACAACACAACACCTTGCTATCCCTCATAATGTCACAACAACACAACACACACATTGCTATCCCTCATAATGTCACAACAACACAACACCTTGCTATCCCTCATAATGTCACAACAACACAACACACACCTTGCTATCTCCTCATAATGTCACAACAACACAACACACCACCTTGCTATCTCCTCATAATGTCACAACAACACAACACAACACCTTGCTATCTCCTCATAATGTCACAACAACACAACACAACACCTTGCTATCTCCTCATAATGTCACAACAACACAACACACCACCTTGCTATCTCCTCATAATGTCACAACAACACAACACAACACCTTGCTATCTCCTCATAATGTCACAACAACACAACACAACACCTTGCTATCTCCTCATAATGTCACAACAACACAACACAACACCTTGCTATCCCTCATAATGTCACAACAACACAACACCTTGCTATCCCTCATAATGTCACAACAACACAACACACACATTGCTATCCCTCATAATGTCACAACAACACAACACCTTGCTATCCCTCATAATGTCACAACAACACACCACCTTGCTATCTCCTCATAATGTCACAACAACACAACACACACCTTGCTATCTCCTCATAATGTCACAACAACACAACACAACACCTTGCTATACCTCATAATGTCACAACAACACAACACCTTGCTATCCCTCATAATGTCACAACAACACAACACACACATTGCTATCCCTCATAATGTCACAACAACACACCACCTTGCTATCTCCTCATAATGTCACAACAACACAACACACACATTGCTATCCCTCATAATGTCACAACAACACACCACCTTGCTATCCCTCATAATGTCACAACAACACAACACACACATTGCTATCCCTCATAATGTCACAACAACACACCACCTTGCTATCTCCTCATAATGTCACAACAACACAACACACACATTGCTATCCCTCATAATGTCACAACAACACACCACCTTGCTATCCCTCATAATGTCACAACAACACACCACCTTGCTATCCCTCATAATGTCACAACAACACAACACACACATTGCTATCCCTCATAATGTCACAACAACACACCACCTTGCTATCCCTCATAATGTCACAACAACACAACACCTTGCTATCTCCTCATAATGTCACAACAACACAACACACCACACACCTTGCTATCCCTCATAATGTCACAACAACACACACCTTGCTATCTCCTCATAATGTCACAACAACACAACACCTTGCTATCAATCATAATGTCACAACAACACAACACACACCTTGCTATCTCCTCATAATGTCACAACAACACAACACCTTGCTATCTCCTCATAATGTCACAACAACACAACACAACACACACCTTGCTATCCCTCATAATGTCACAACAACACACCACACACCTTGCTATCCCTCATAATGTCACAACAACACAACACACACATTGCTATCCCTGGTAATGTCACAACAACACACCACACACCTTGCTATCCCTCATAATGTCACAACAACACAACACACACATTGCTATCCCTGGTAATGTCACAACAACACAACACACACCTTGCTATATCCTCATAATGTCACAACAACACAACACACACCTTGCTATCCCTCATAATGTCACAACAACACAACACCTTGCTATCCCTCATAATGTCACAACAACACAACACCTTGCTATCCCTCATAATGTCACAACAACACACCACCTTGCTATCCCTCATGTCACAACAACACAACAACACAACACCTTGCTATCCCTCATAATGTCACAACAACACAACGCACACATTGCTATCCCTGGTAATGTCACAACAACACAACACACACCTTGCTATCTCCTCATAATGTCACAACAACACAACATACACCTTGCTATCCCTAATAATGTCACAACAACACACACATTGCTATCCCACATAATGTCACAACAACACACCACCTTGCTATCCCTCATAATGTCACAACAACACAACACCTTGCTATCCCTCATAATGTCACAACAACACAACACCTTGCTATCTCCTCATAATGTCACAACAACACACCACCTTGCTATCTCCTCATAATGTCACAACAACACAACACACACCTTGCTATCCCTCATAATGTCACAACAACACAACACCTTGCTATCCCTCATAATGTCACAACAACACAACACCTTACTATCCCTCATAATGTCACAACAACACAACACCTTGCTATCTCCTCATAATGTTCACAACAACACAACACCTTGCTATCCCTCATAATGTCACAAAAACACAACAACACAACACCTTGCTATCTCCTCATAATGTCACAACAACACACCACCTTGCTATCTCCTCATAATGTCACAACAACACACCACCTTGCTATCTCCTCATAATGTCACAACAACACAACACCTTGCTATCTCCTCATAATGTCACAACAACACACCACCTTGCTATCTCCTCATAATGTCACAACAACACACCACCTTGCTATCTCCTCATAATGTCACAACAACACACCACCTTGCTATCTCCTCATAATGTCACAACAACACAACAACACAACACACACCTTGCTATCCCTCATAATGTCACAACAACACAACACACCACCTTGCTATCCCTCATAATGTCACAACACACTACACACCTTGCTATCCCTCATAATGTCACAACAACACACCACCTTGCTATCCCTCATAATGTCACAACAACACACACCTTGCTTTCTCCTCATAATGTCACAACAACACAACAACACACCACACTACACACCTTGCTATCCCTGGTAATGTCACAACACAACACACACCTTGCTATCCCTGGTAATGTCACTGATATTTCAAATAGTTGGATTGTTCATTTATTGATCATTGGTTGTTGTTTTATTGTTTAATTCCTCACTATGAAATGTATATATTTTTTTCAGGTAATTATGCATGAAATTAACCTTAACTGATTTTATTATTTTCATGACACTTTTTATTTTATTTTACATTGTTTTGATTTTGGTCAACAACATAATAAAGGAGACCGTTAGAAAAATCCTTGTTTGGATCTATGGTGCATATATTTTTTTACACTAAGTAGATCTAATGATGTTATACCAACGAGTTAGACGGCAGTATTTCAAAAAATTATCTACAAATGACTTTGTATGCATTTGAAAATGGTCCATTAAGGGGGGGGGCAATAAGCATGCATGGCAGAGAGGGTCATCGATCTACATATTGCATTGCATTCTTAATAGCTAGCCTACTCATTATGACGCGTAGACCCAACGACCGAGCAGAGTTGATGCTCCCCCCGTCCCCGTCCCCATCCCTACAGCATGGCACACCAGCCCAACATAAGTGCTGCCTGGTGTCTTCTCTCATTGAGCCGCAGCCAGCAGGCTGGGTGGGTGCAGAGCTGGCCACTGCTGTGTGGCCGAAACCGCTACCCCCATTCGTTCTGTTGAAGACGTTGCTGTCCATGGTGCTGAATGGTTTAAAGTTGCTGTTCATATTGTAGCGGGTTTGCTTGTTTGCCTTGTTGTAAACACCCTGTTAATATTGCCCACTGTCCGGTAAGGCGTTTTCGCAACATACTTATATTACGGTTGTCACACACAACCTCAGTCCAACACACAACCTGAAGCTATAGGATCAAGGTAAACACGTGATTGATGCAGACGTGCGCCAATCATATCGTAGGAGACAGGAGGCATGATTCGTCTGTTGGCACGTTTGGCTGGCTGGAAATAAAGAAGAGAGAGAGAGGGTGGTTGACAGCGCATGCACACAGCAAGGGGAAGTATTAACGACGGAAAGTGGAAGTGGGAAAGGAGGAACATAATTGGTAATTTCCTAAATGGGAATTGTGATTCTTGATTTAGTCCTGCAGGTAGCTAGGTACCACTACAGAGATTAACGAATGCTGAAAAACCAAAGTGAGGCTGTTTTCAGCAGCAGCGACGCTTCGCCGGGATTAGCCCACTAGGCTGCTTAGTTCTCACGGTGGCCGGGGTGGCTTTGTACCCAAGGTGCTGCGACCATCCTCGTGTCCCGGTGCGTGCAGGTGTTGGCTACGAGCTCCGCAGACTGCACCCTGTAATCCAGGACCAGGTTGCCCCTATGGATCGCTTCAATGGATGCCTCCAAACCCGCTTTTGACAACAACCCGAGTCCCAGCAGAAGGTACGTGTCTTCTCCTCCAGATGGGTTGGAAACTGAAGCGTTTTGCTGGCCGGAGAATGACACTGTCGCCGGGACTGTCGGCGTTGATGCTCCGTCTAGCGGCCCAGGAGGACCGGACCTCTCAGGCTACTGGACCGCTGTGTTCGACTATGATGCTGGGGCGGAAGACGAGCTCAGCCTGCGAAAGGGTGACCTGGTGGAGGTGCTGTCGAAGGACTCGTTAGTGTCCGGGGACGAGGGCTGGTGGACGGGGCTGATCGAGGATCGGGTTGGCATTTTCCCCAGTAATTATGTCAGTATTGGGAACGGAATCTCTGAGAAAATACGGGACAGAGACACGTCAGTGAAGGAGTACTCTGATTACGCCGTGCCTTCACTACACCGTGAGTATCATAGCCCCACCGTCTGCATACCAGAGGTTGTCGTTTATTACTCCTGTTCAATGTTAACAATGTTTCATTGTCCTGCACATTTATCCCGGTTATCGGGCCACTCCGACAAAAAATAGCCCCCACTCTTGTTTACTGTTATGTCATCTCGGTGCAATAGGCTACCACTGATAGCAATAGAGGTTACAATCTATCTACCGGGCAGTCTAGAATCTGTAGCTGGGAGACCGTGATAATGACTGGCATATTATACTCTCTCTCTGTCAACCAAGGCCTCGGGCCTGCACCAGAGGCTGTAGGTAACTGTCAGTACAACACACCCCGCCTAGCACATCATATCAGGGCCGCTCGGCTCTTCCATCCCTGGTACGTACCGCTATGCTGAGCTAGCCTAATATTTGGTCTAGAGGAGTCTTAACGTTACTCCTTAGTCCAAGGACCTTAAAACATGTTCCGTTTCAAAAGCAAATTGGCTCTGGAGGCCAAAAACAGTCAAAATACCCCATCTAAACGTGAATCGATTCTCAACTGCGGTACGGTTCTAGAAACATAAATCACTCTACTTTTATATCACATCAACAACAAAAAAAAACGCAGATGCTAAATATACACCTACTGTACACGGTTGTAACTGGTCTTAACCGTATACTGCAGCAGACCGTATCTTTCAGTGACCACATGTTTGTAGTGTGTCTTCCGTTTACAACACAGGTGTTCAGAGATGTGTTACAACTCCGTAGACAAGAGTTGTAACATGGAGAAATGGCCTTTGGGAACCTTTAACCCTATTAAGCAGTGTATCAAAATGTAACCGGTAGGGAAGCCTAGTGGTTAGGGGGGGGAGGGGGGGGGGGGCAGGTAGCCTAGTGGTTAGAGGAGGGAGGCAGGTAGCCTAGTGGTTAGAGGGAGGCAGGTAGCCTAGTGGTTAGAGGGAGGCAGGTAGCCTAGTGGTTAGAGGAGGCAGGTAGCCTAGTGGTTAGAGGGGGAGGCAGGTAGCCTAGTGGTTAGAGGGGGAGGCAGGTAGCCTGGTGGTTAGAGGAGGGAATCAGGTAGCCTAGTGGTTACAGGGGGGGAGGGCAGGTAGCCTAGTGGTTACAGTGGGGGAGGCAGGTAGCCTAGTGGTTAGAGGGGGAGGCAGGTAGCCTAGTGGTTAGAGGGGGAGGCAGGTATCCTAGTGGTTAGAGGGGGGAGGCAGGTAGCCTAGTGGTTAGAGGGAGGCAGGTAGCCTAGTGGTTAGAGGGGGAGGCAGGTAGCCTAGTGGTTAGAGGGGGAGGCAGGTAGCCTAGTGGTTAGAGGGGGAGGCAGGTAGCCTGGTGGTTAGAGGAGGGAATCAGGTAGCCTAGTGGTTACAGGGGGGAGGGCAGGTAGCCTAGTGGTTACAGTGGGGGAGGCAGGTAGCCTAGTGGTTAGAGGGGGAGGCAGGTAGCCTAGTGGTTAGAGGGGGAGGCAGGTATCCTGGTGGTTAGAGGGGGGAGGCAGGTAGCCTAGTGGTTAGTGGGGGAGGCAGGTAGCCTAGTGGTTAGAGGAGGGAATCAGGTAGCCTAGTGGTTACAGGGGGGGAGGGCAGGTAGCCTAGTGGTTAGTGGGGGAGGCAGGTAGCCTAGTGGTTAGAGGGGGAGGCAGGTAGCCTAGTGGTTAGAGGGGGAGGCAGGTATCCTGGTGGTTAGTGGGGGAGGCAGGTAGCCTAGTGGTTAGTGGGGGAGGCAGGTAGCCTAGTGGTTAGAGGGGGGAGGCAGGTAGCCTAGTGGTTAGAGGGGGAGGCAGGTAGCCTAGTGGTTTTAGGGGGAGGCAGGTAGCCTAGTGGTTTTAGGGGGAGGCAGGTATCCTGGTGGTTAGAGGGGGGAGGCAGGTAGCCTGGTGGTTAGAGCGTTGGGCCAGTAACCAAAAGGTTGCTAGATTGAATCCCTGAGCTGACAAGGTTAAACATCTGTTGTTCTGCCCCCTGAACAGGCAGTTAACCCACTGGTTCCCCGGTAGGCCGTCATTGCTCTGCCCCTGAACAGACAGTTAACCCACTGTTCCCCGGTAGGCCGTCATTTTTCTGCCCCCTGAACAAGGCAGTTAACCCACAGTTCCCCGGTAGGCCGTCATTGTTCTGCCCCTGGACAGGCAGTTAACCCACTGTTCCCCGGTAGGCCGTCATTGTTCTGCCCCCTGAACAAGGCAGTTAACCCACTGTTCCCCGGTAGGCCGTCATTGTTCTGCCCCTGAACAAGGCAGTTAACCCACTGTTCCCCGGTAGGCCGTCATTGTTCTGCCCCTGAATAGGCAGTTAACCCACTGTTCCCCGGTAGGCCGTCATTGTTCTGCCCCTGAACAGGCAGTTAACCCACTGTTCCCCGGTAGGCCGTCATTGTTCTGCCCCTGAACATGGCAGTTAACCCACTGTTCCCCGGTAGGCCGTCATTGTTCTGCCCCCTGAACAAGGCAGTTAACCCACTGTTCCCCGGTAGGCCGTCATTGTTCTGCCCCTGAACATGGCAGTTAACCCACTGTTCCCCGGTAGGCCGTCATTGTTCTGCCCCCTGAACAAGGCAGTTAACCCACTGTTCCCCGGTAGGCCGTCATTGTTCTGCCCCCTGAACAAGGCAGTTAACCCACTGATCCCCGGTAGGCCGTCATTGTAAATAAGAATTTGTTCTTAACCGACCTGCCTCGTTAAATAACTGTAAAAAACTTTTGTTTTTAGAAAATTATTTCTCGACAATATAAAAAGATAAGGTCCTTATGCTTCCAAAACCGTACCGCAAAGCGAAGTGTGTTAATGTTCAAGACCAAGACCAAGACCAAGCGTTACTGCTCTTAACAAAACTCCTACTGTTACTCTGTGGTCTGTATATGTCTACTGTTACTCTGTGGTCTGTATCTGTCTACTGTTACTCTGTGGTCTGTATCTATCTACTGTTACTCTGTGGTCTGTATCTGTATACTGTTACTCTGTGGTCTGTATCTGTCTACTGTTACTCTGTGGTCTGTATCTGTATACTGTTACTCTGTGGTCTGTATCTGTATACTGTTACTCTGTGGTCTGTATCTGTATACTGTTACTCTGTGGTCTGTATCTATCTACTGTTACTCTGTGGTCTGTATCTGTCTACTGTTACTCTGTGGTCTGTATCTGTCTACTGTTACTCTGTGGTCTGTATCTGTATACTGTTACTCTGTGGTCTGTATCTGTATACTGTTACTCTGTGGTCTGTATCTGTCTACTGTTACTCTGTGGTCTGTATCTGTCTACTGTTACTCTGTGGTCTGTATCTGTCTACTGTTACTCTGTGGTCTGTATCTGTCTACTGTTACTCTGTGGTCTGTATCTGTCTACTGTTACTCTGTGGTCTGTATCTGTATACTGTTACTCTGTGGTCTGTATCTGTATACTGTTACTCTGTGGTCTGTATCTGTCTACTGTTACTCTGTGGTCTGTATCTGTCTACTGTTACTCTGTGGTCTGTATCTGTCTACTGTTACTCTGTGGTCTGTATCTGTCTACTGTTACTCTGTGGTCTGTATCTGTCTACTGTTACTCTGTGGTCTGTATCTGTCTACTGTGACTCTGTAGTCTCTGTCTTACGTCTGAAGCTGGAGAATTCCCAGTTCTGAGATGGTTGTTACAGATGTTTGGGAATGTTCTGAGATGGTTGATAGATGTTGGGGAATGTTCTGAGATGGTTGATAGATGTTGGGGAATGTTCTGAGATGGTTGATAGATGTTGGGGAATGTTCTGAGATGGTTGATAGATGTTGGGGAATGTTCTGAGATGGTTGATAGATGTTGGGGAATGTTCTGAGATGGTTGATAGATGTTGGGGAATGTTCTGAGATGGTTGATAGATGTTGGGGAATGTTCTGAGATGGTTGATAGATGTTGGGGAATGTTCTGAGATGGTTGATAGATGTTGGGGAATGTTCTGAGATGGTTGATAGATGTTGGGGAATGTTCTGAGATGGTTGATAGATGTTGTGCACAACATTTTAGTAAATGTTAAGAGAACATTCCCAGGATATTTCATTATTTTTTAAATTAAAAAATAAAACATATTTTGTTTTCAAAAACGTTAATTAGATTTTTTTGGGACGTTACCATCCTAATGTTAAATAAAACCCTAACTAGAACTTAATGGGAATCTAATGTTCTGGGAATGTTCCCTGTTTGCTGGGTATTCCCTATATAGTGCACTACTTTTAACTAGAGCCCTATGGGACCTGGTCAAAAGTAGTGCACTACATAGGTGATAGGGTACGGTTTGGGACACATCCTCCATGTTTCAGAGGCAGCATGGCTCCTGGCCTACTTTCACATCACGTACTGTACAACATCTCTAGTGAAATATTTATCAAGGTCAGTAAGGCTGCTTAGCAGACTGTTAGTGATTCACAATGGCAAAGTTTACCACCAACATACAGTACCTACATCACCCATAGACTGTGTTGTATGTGAAGAAGTCATGCATCAACTAAAGAAAACAGTTGAAGGGCTCTATTCGATCCGTATCGCAGGAAGTTCAGCTTTTAAATTTTTTATTATTTTACCTTTATTTAACTAGACAAGTCAGTTAAGAAAATTCTTATTTTCAATGACAGCCTAGGAACAGTGGGTTAACTGCCTTGTTCAGGGGCAGAACGACAGATTTGTACCTTGTCAGCTCGGGGATTCGAACTTGCAACCTTCGGTTACTAGTCCAACGCTCCAACCACTAGGTTACGATTGAAATTTAAAGGCAGTTTTTCCCTCTTTAGCGGAGGCCCTAAGTCTTCAGAGCCCCAAGTCTTCAGCTTTACAGACTGAATAGAGCCCTAAGTCTTCAGCTTTACAGACTGAATAGAGCCCTAAGTCTTCAGCTTTGCAGACTGAATAGAGCCCTAAGTCTTCAGCTTTACAGACTGAATAGAGCCCTAAGTCTTCAGCTTTGCAGACTGAATAGAGCCCTAAGTCTTCAGCTTTACAGACTGAATAGAGCCCTAAGTCTTCAGCTTTACAGACTGAATAAAGCCCTAAGTCTTCAGCTTTACAGACTGAATAGAGCCCTAAGTCTTCAGCTTTACAGACTGAATAGAGCCCTAAGTCTTCAGCTTTACAGACTGAATAGAGCCCTAAGTCTTCAGCTTTACAGACTGAATAGAGCCCCAAGTCTTCAGCTTTACAGACTGAATAGAGCCCCAAGTCTTCAGCTTTACAGACTGAATAGAGCCCCAAGTCTTCAGCTTTACAGACTGAATAGAGCCCCAAGTCTTCAGCTTTACAGACTGAATAGAGCCCCAAGTCTTCAGCTTTACAGCTGAATAGAGCCCCAAGTCTTCAGCTTTACAGACTGAATAGAGCCCCAAGTCTTCAGCTTTACAGACTGAATAGAGCCCCAAGTCTTCAGCTTTACAGACTGAATAGAGCCCCAAGTCTTCAGCTTTACAGACTGAATAGAGCCCTAAGTCTTCAGCTTTACAGACTGAATAGAGCCCTAAGTCTTCAGCTTTACAGACTGAATAGAGCCCTAAGTCTTCAGCTTTACAGACTGAATAGAGCCCTAAGTCTTCAGCTTTACAGACTGAATAGAGCCCCAAGTCTTCAGCTTTACAGACTGAATAGAGCCCCAAGTCTTCAGCTTTACAGACTGAATAGAGCCCCAAGTCTTCAGCTTTACAGACTGAATAGAGCCCTAAGTCTTCAGCTTTACAGACTGAATAGAGCCCTAAGTCTTCAGCTTTACAGACGGAATAGAGCCCTAAGTCTTCAGCTTTACAGACTGAATAGAGCCCCAAGTCTTCAGCTTTACAGAATGAATAGAGCCCTAAGTCTCAACCTTCATGATTTCCTGGTGCATTGTAACCTGGGTACCAGTCTGTTTGGGCCATCATGCCACTTGCCACTCCTTGTCACGCCGGCAAGGAGTTGATATGATAGCACAAACATACCTGGAACCAGGCTAGGTGCATTGGTGAGAAAGGTAGATAAATATAAGAGTTTGATTGAAGCTAATTTATGGTTGTGAATCATTGAATTATGTTTTTGTATAGAGGACGTCTGTTCATGCCCGTCTGTATAGCCCTTTACATTACCTTTAGTCTCTCATTGCTCTCTCTCTCTGTCCAATATCGTCTCTTGGTATCCCTGTTTCTCTCTCTCTGTCCAATATCGTCTCTTGGTATCCCTGTTTCTCTCTCTCTGTCCAATTTCGTCTCTTGGTATCCCTGTCTCTCTCTCTCTCTCTCTGTCCAATTTCGTCTCTTGGTATGCCTGTTTCTCTCTCTCTCTCTGTCCAATATCGTCTCTTGGTATCCCTGTTTCTCTCTCTCTGTCCAATATTGTCTCTTGGTATCCCTGTTTCTCTCTCTCTCTGTCCAATATCGTCTCTTGGTATCTCTCTGTCCAATATCGTCTCTTGGTATCCCTGTTTCTCTCTCTCTCTGTCCAATATTGTTTCTTGGTATCCCTGTTTCTCTCTCTCTCTGTCCAATATCGTCTCTTGGTATCCCTATTTCTCTTTCTCTGTCCAATATTGCCTCTTGGTATCTCTCTGTCCAATATCGTCTCTTGGTATCCCTGTTTCTCTCTCTCTGTCCAATATCGTCTCTTGGTATCCCTGTTTCTCTCTCTCTCTGTCCAATATCGTCTCTTGGTATCCCTATTTCTCTCTCTCTGTCCAATATTGTCTCTTGGTATCTCTCTGTCCAATATCGTCTCTTGGTATCCCTGTTTCTCTCTCTCTGTCCAATATCGTCTCTTGGTATCCCTGTTTCTCTCTCTCTGTCCAATATTGTCTCTTGGTATCCCTGTTTCTCTCTCTCTGTCCAATATCATCTCTTGGTATCCCTGTTTCTCTCTCTCTGTCCAATATCGTCTCTTGGTATCCCTGTTTCTCTCTCTCTGTCCAATATCGTCTCTTGGTATCCCTGTTTCTCTCTCTGTCCAATATCATCTCTTGGTATCCCTGTTTCTCTCTCTCTGTCCAATATCGTCTCTTGGTATCCCTGTTTCTCTCTCTCTCTGTCCAATATCGTCTCTTGGTATCCCTGTTTCTCTCTCTCTCTGTCCAATATTGTCTCTTGGTATCTCTCTGTCCAATATCGTCTCTTGGTATCCCTGTTTCTCTCTCTCTCTCTGTCCAATATCGTCTCTTGGTATCCCCTGTTTCTCTCTCTCTCTCTGTCCAATATCGTCTCTTGGTATCCCTGTTTCTCTCTCTCTCTCTGTCCAATATCGTCTCTTGGTATCCCCTGTTTCTCTCTCTCTGTCCAATATTGTCTCTTGGTATCCCTGTTTCTGTCTCTCTGTCCAATATCGTCTCTTGGTATCCCTGTTTCTCTCTCTCTGTCCAATATCGTCTCTTGGTATCCCTGTTTATCTCTCTCTGTCCAATATCGTCTCTTGGTATCCCTGTTTCTCTCTCTCTGTCCAATTTCGTCTCTTGGTATCCCTGTCTCTCTCTCTCTCTCTCTGTCCAATTTCATCTCTTGGTATGCCTGTTTCTCTCTCTCTCTCTGTCCAATATCGTCTCTTGGTATCCCTGTTTCTCTCTCTCTGTCCAATATTGTCTCTTGGTATCCCTGTTTCTCTCTCTCTCTGTCCAATATCGTCTCTTGGTATCTCTCTGTCCAATATCGTCTCTTGGTATCCCTGTTTCTCTCTCTCTCTGTCCAATATTGTTTCTTGGTATCCCTGTTTCTCTCTCTCTCTGTCCAATATCGTCTCTTGGTATCCCTATTTCTCTTTCTCTGTCCAATATTGCCTCTTGGTATCTCTCTGTCCAATATCATCTCTTGGTATCCCTGTTTCTCTCTCTCTGTCCAATATCGTCTCTTGGTATCCCTGTTTCTCTCTCTCTGTCCAATATCGTCTCTTGGTATCCCTGTTTCTCTCTCTCTGTCCAATATTGTCTCTTGGTATCCCGGTTTCTCTCTCTCTGTCCAATATCATCTCTTGGTATCCCTGTTTCTCTCTCTCTGTCCAATATCGTCTCTTGGTATCCCTCTTTCTCTCTCTCTGTCCAATATCGTCTCTTGGTATCCCTGTTTCTCTCTCTGTCCAATATCATCTCTTGGTATCCCTGTTTCTCTCTCTCTGTCCAATATCGTCTCTTGGTATCCCTGTTTCTCTCTCTCTCTGTCCAATATCGTCTCTTGGTATCCCTGTTTCTCTCTCTCTCTGTCCAATATTGTCTCTTGGAATCTCTCTGTCCAATATCGTCTCTTGGTATCCCTGTTTCTGTCTCTCTGTCCAATATCGTCTCTTGGTATCCCTGTTTCTCTCTCTCTGTCCAATATCGTCTCTTGGTATCCCTGTTTCTCTCTCTCTGTCCAATATCGTCTCTTGGTATCCCTGTTTCTCTCTCTCTGTCCAATTTCGTCTCTTGGTATCCCTTTCTCTCTCTCTCTCTCTCTCTCTGTCCAATTTCGTCTCTTGGTATGCCTGTTTCTCTCTCTTTCTCTGTCCAATATCGTCTCTTGGTATCCCTGTTTCTCTCTCTCTGTCCAATATTGTCTCTTGGTATCCCTGTTTCTCTCTCTCTCTGTCCAATATCGTCTCTTGGTATCTCTCTGTCCAATATCGTCTCTTGGTATCCCTGTTTCTCTCTCTCTCTGTCCAATATTGTTTCTTGGTATCCCTGTTTCTCTCTCTCTCTGTCCAATATCGTCTCTTGGTATCCCTATTTCTCTTTCTCTGTCCAATATTGCCTCTTGGTATCTCTCTGTCCAATATCGTCTCTTGGTATCCCTGTTTCTCTCTCTCTGTCCAATATCGTCTCTTGGTATCCCTGTTTCTCTCTCTCTCTGTCCAATATCGTCTCTTGGTATCCCTATTTCTCTCTCTCTGTCCAATATTGTCTCTTGGTATCTCTCTGTCCAATATCGTCTCTTGGTATCCCTGTTTCTCTCTCTGTCCAATATCGTCTCTTGGTATCCCTGTTTCTCTCTCTCTGTCCAATATTGTCTCTTGGTATCCCTGTTTCTCTCTCTCTGTCCAATATCATCTCTTGGTATCCCTGTTTCTCTCTCTCTGTCCAATATCGTCTCTTGGTATCCCTGTTTCTCTCTCTCTGTCCAATATCGTCTCTTGGTATCCCTGTTTCTCTCTCTGTCCAATATCATCTCTTGGTATCCCTGTTTCTCTCTCTGTCCAATATCGTCTCTTGGTATCCCTGTTTCTCTCTCTCTCTGTCCAATATCGTCTCTTGGTATCCCTGTTTCTCTCTCTCTCTGTCCAATATTGTCTCTTGGTATCTCTCTGTCCAATATCGTCTCTTGGTATCCCTGTTTCTCTCTCTCTCTCTGTCCAATATCGTCTCTTGGTATCCCCTGTTTCTCTCTCTCTCTCTGTCCAATATCGTCTCTTGGTATCCCTGTTTCTCTCTCTCTCTCTGTCCAATATCGTCTCTTGGTATCCCCTGTTTCTCTCTCTCTGTCCAATATTGTCTCTTGGTATCCCTGTTTCTGTCTCTCTGTCCAATATCGTCTCTTGGTATCCCTGTTTCTCTCTCTCTGTCCAATATCGTCTCTTGGTATCCCTGTTTATCTCTCTCTGTCCAATATCGTCTCTTGGTATCCCTGTTTCTCTCTCTCTGTCCAATTTCGTCTCTTGGTATCCCTGTCTCTCTCTCTCTCTCTCTGTCCAATTTCATCTCTTGGTATGCCTGTTTCTCTCTCTCTCTCTGTCCAATATCGTCTCTTGGTATCCCTGTTTCTCTCTCTCTGTCCAATATTGTCTCTTGGTATCCCTGTTTCTCTCTCTCTCTGTCCAATATCGTCTCTTGGTATCTCTCTGTCCAATATCGTCTCTTGGTATCCCTGTTTCTCTCTCTCTCTGTCCAATATTGTTTCTTGGTATCCCTGTTTCTCTCTCTCTCTGTCCAATATCGTCTCTTGGTATCCCTATTTCTCTTTCTCTGTCCAATATTGCCTCTTGGTATCTCTCTGTCCAATATCATCTCTTGGTATCCCTGTTTCTCTCTCTCTGTCCAATATCGTCTCTTGGTATCCCTGTTTCTCTCTCTCTGTCCAATATCGTCTCTTGGTATCCCTGTTTCTCTCTCTCTGTCCAATATTGTCTCTTGGTATCCCTGTTTCTCTCTCTCTGTCCAATATCATCTCTTGGTATCCCTGTTTCTCTCTCTCTGTCCAATATCGTCTCTTGGTATCCCTCTTTCTCTCTCTCTGTCCAATATCGTCTCTTGGTATCCCTGTTTCTCTCTCTGTCCAATATCATCTCTTGGTATCCCTGTTTCTCTCTCTCTGTCCAATATCGTCTCTTGGTATCCCTGTTTCTCTCTCTCTCTGTCCAATATCGTCTCTTGGTATCCCTGTTTCTCTCTCTCTCTGTCCAATATTGTCTCTTGGAATCTCTCTGTCCAATATCGTCTCTTGGTATCCCTGTTTCTGTCTCTCTGTCCAATATCGTCTCTTGGTATCCCTGTTTCTCTCTCTCTGTCCAATATCGTCTCTTGGTATCCCTGTTTCTCTCTCTCTGTCCAATATCGTCTCTTGGTATCCCTGTTTCTCTCTCTCTGTCCAATTTCGTCTCTTGGTATCCCTTTCTCTCTCTCTCTCTCTCTCTCTGTCCAATTTCGTCTCTTGGTATGCCTGTTTCTCTCTCTTTCTCTGTCCAATATCGTCTCTTGGTATCCCTGTTTCTCTCTCTCTGTCCAATATTGTCTCTTGGTATCCCTGTTTCTCTCTCTCTCTGTCCAATATCGTCTCTTGGTATCCCTGTTTCTCTCTCTCTTTGTCCAATATTGTTTCTTGGCATCCCTGTTTCTCTCTCTCTCTGTCCAATATCGTCTCTTGGTATCCCTATTTCTCTTTCTCTGTCCAATATTGCCTCTTGGTATCTCTCTGTCCAATATCGTCTCTTGGTATCCCTGTTTCTCTCTCTCTGTCCAATATCGTCTCTTGCTATCCCTGTTTCTCTCTCTCTCTGTCCAATATCGTCTCTTGGTATCCCTATTTCTCTCTCTCTGTCCAATATTGTCTCTTGGTATCTCTCTGTCCAATATCGTCTCTTGGTATCCCTGTTTCTCTCTCTCTGTCCAATATCGTCTCTTGGTATCCCTGTTTCTCTCTCTCTGTCCAATATCGTCTCTTGGTATCCCTGTTTCTCTCTCTCTGTCCAATATCATCTCTTGGTATCCCTGTTTCTCTCTCTCTGTCCAATATCGTCTCTTGGTATCCCTGTTTCTCTCTCTCTGTCCAATATCGTCTCTTGGTATCCCTGTTTCTCTCTCTGTCCAATATCATCTCTTGGTATCCCTGTCCAATATCATCTCTTGGTATCCCTGTTTCTCTCTCTCTCTGTCCAATATCGTCTCTTGGTATCCCTGTTTCTCTCTCTCTCTCTGTCCAATATTGTCTCTTGGTATCTCTCTGTCCAATATCGTCTCTTGGTATCCCTGTTTCTCTCTCTGTCCAATATCGTCTCTTGGTATCCCTGTTTCTCTCTCTCTCTCTGTCCAATATCGTCTCTTGGTATCCCCTGTTTCTCTCTCTCTCTCTGTCCAATATCGTCTCTTGGTATCCCTGTTTCTCTCTCTCTCTGTCCAATATCGTCTCTTGGTATCCCCTGTTTCTCTCTCTCTGTCCAATATTGTCTCTTGGTATCCCTGTTTCTGTCTCTCTGTCCAATATCGTCTCTTGGTATCCCTGTTTCTCTCTCTCTGTCCAATATCGTCTCTTGGTATCCCTGTTTCTCTCTCTCTCTGTCCAATATCGTCTCTTGGTATCCCCTGTTTCTCTCTCTCTGTCCAATATCGTCTCTTGGTATCCCTGTTTCTCTCTCTCTCTGTCCAATATCATCTCTTGGTATCCCTGTTTCTCCCTCTCTGTCCAATATTGTCTCGTTGTACTCTTTTTCTGTCTCTGCCCAATATTGTCTCATGGTTCCCTGTTTCTGTCTCTCTGTCCTACTGTATACTGTACAGCATAGGTCTCTGTTCCTCCTTCTCTCCTTTCAGTTCTAGAGGTTGACTCTCTCTGTCCTATCTATGTTGTATGTAAGTTCTCTGTCCCACCCTATTCCTGTCATCTTCATATCCTTTACCCCCTCTTCGTCCTCATTCTCTCCTCTCATTGGTGGACAGGAGTGTCTGTTCCATGGAATTAGCAGTTTGAATTCTAGAATGGACATGAACCTTCTTACGATGGGATAAATGACAGCCATTTTGGTCAGGGAGTTGGTGAACCATGGTCAGCCAGTGCTGTGATGAGATATTGTGTAAAAAAATAATGAATTTGAAGACTTTATCTACACCGTTTGTGTGTTAGCTAGCCTGCCGGTTTTACAGGAATCATTCTACACACGTTTTCCATTAACTACCAATGTGCCAACATTCCATTGAAACAATGCAGTCCATCCACATCAATACACTGGTTGACATCAGTTGATGACAGGACAGACCCGGGCTGTAAATACAACCAGTACTGATAATGCATTCTATAATAGGACTCACAAGCTTTCCAAGACAACAAAAACAAGTCGGTTTACATATATTTTAGAGGCTTTTTACACCGAAAACTGGTATAAACACCTGTTTTAAACTGTATTCATAATGTTTGATAATATTGTAGGTTGACAATAGGTTTTATTACACGATTTTTGATGTATCCTTACTTCTGTTCTCCTGCTTAGGTAAAATCAGGATTCTGCCTCCACTGTCATTAACTCCAATTAGACTGGTTTGGATTTCTCCCTGATCAATATGGCTGCCATTACTTTTTAATTGAATAGGGTCTCTGTGGCAAGGTTAATATCACTATATATTCCAAAATCACTTTTTTGTTCTGTAGCCTGTTATGTCTACATTATCTTTTTCTGTAACATGTTATATCTGCATTATCTTTTGTCGGTCATTTCTCACTCTCTGTCCTCTTTCGCTGTACCCTTGTTCCCTCTCATACCCTGTTCCCTCTCATACCCTGTTCCCTCTCATACCCTGTTCCTTCAAATACCCTGTTCCCTCTCATACCCTGTTCCCTCTCATACCCTGTTCCCTCTCATACCCTGTTCACTCTCATACCCTGTTCACTCTCATACCCTGTTCCTTCAAATACCCTGTTCCCTCTCATACCCTGTTCCCTCTCATACCCTGTTCCCTCTCATACCCTGTTCCCTCTCATACCCTGTTCCCTCAAATACCCTGTTCCCTCTCATACCCTGTTCCCTCTCATACCCTGTTCCCTCTCATACCCTGTTCACTCTCATACCCTGTTCACTCTCATACCCTGTTCCTTCAAATACCCTGTTCCCTCTCATACCCTGTTCCCTCTCATACCCTGTTCCCTTTCATACCCTGTTCCTTCAAATACCCTGTTCCCTGTCATACCCTGTTCCCTCTCATACCCTGTTCCCCCTCTCCCTCAGTTCTGGAGGTTGACTTCTCGGAGCTGACCCTGGAGGAGATCATCGGGGTGGGTGGTTTTGGGAAGGTGTACCGTGCCATGTGGCGAGGGGCGGAGGTGGCGGTGAAGGCTGCGAGGCGGGACCCCGATGAGGAGGAGGGACAGATCCTAGAGAGCGTTCGTCAAGAGGCCAAGCTGTTTGCAATGCTGCACCACCCCAATATCATGGCCCTACTGGGGGTAAGAATCCTGCTATATCACCCCAATATCATGGCCCTACTGGGGGTAAGAATCCTGCTATATCACCCCAATATCATGGCCCTACTGGGGGTAAGAATCCTGCTATATCACCCCAATATCATGGCCCTACTGGGGGTAAGAATCCTGCTATATCACCCCAATATCATGGCCCTACTGGGGGTAAGAATCCTGCTATATCACCCCAATATCATGGCCCTACTGGGGGTAAGAATCCTGCTATATCACCCCAATATCATGGCCCTACTGGGGGTAAGAATCCTGCTATATCACCCCAATATCATGGCCCTACTGGGGGTAAGAATCCTGCTATATCACCCCAATATCATGGCCCTACTGGGGGTAAGAATCCTGCTATATCACCCCAATATAATGGCCCTACTGGGGGTAAGAATCCTGCTATATCACCCCAATATCATGGCCATAATGGGGGTAAGAATCCTGCTATTTCACCCCAACATCATGGCCCTACTGGGGGTAAGAATCCTGCTATATCACCCCAATATCATGGCCCTACTGGGGGTAAGAATCCTGCTATTTCACCCCAATATCATGGCCCTACTGGGGGTAAGAATCCTGCTATATCACCCCAATATCATGGCCATAATGGGGGTAAGAATCCTGCTATATCACCCCAATATCATGGCCATAATGGGGGTAAGAATCCTGCTATATCACCCCAACATCATGGCCCTACTGGGGGTAAGAATCCTGCTATATCACCCCAACATCATGGCCCTACTGGGGGTAAGAATCCTGCTATATCACCCTAATATCATGGCCCTACTGGGGGTAAGAATCCTGCTATTTCACCCCAATATCATGGCCCTACTGGGGGTAAGAATCCTGCTATTTCACCCCAATATCATGGCCCTACTGGGGGTAAGAATCCTGCTATATCACCCCAATATCATGGCCATAATGGGGGTAAGAATCCTGCTATATCACCCCAACATCATGGCCATAATGGGGGTAAGAATCCTGCTATATCACCCCAACATCATGGCCCTACTGGGGGTAAGAATCCTGCTATATCACCCCAACATCATGGCCCTACTGGGGGTAAGAATCCTGCTATATCACCCCAACATCATGGCCCTACTGGGGGTAAGAATCCTGCTAGGAATAGGGTGCCATTTGGGATGCAAACCTACGTCTTCTAATCCAGGTGAATGTCTTCTAACCCAAGTGTAATCCAGGTGAATGTCTTCTAATCCAGGTGTAATCCAGGTGAATGTCTTCTAATCCAGGTGAATATCTTCTAACCCAGGTGTAATCCAGGTGAATATCTTCTAACCCAGGTGTAATCCAGGTGTATGTCTTCTAACCCAGGTGTAATCCAGGTGTATGTCTTCTAACCCAGGTGAATGTCTTCTAACCCAGGTGTAATCCGGGTGAATGTCTTCTAACCCAGGTGAATGTCTTCTAACCCAGGTGAATGTCTTCTAACCCAGGTGTAATCCAGATGAATGTCTTCTAACCCAGGTGTAATACAGGTGAATGTCTTCTAACCCAGGTGTAATCCAGGTGAATGTCTAATAACCCAGGTGTAATCCAGGTGAATGTCTTCTAATCCAGGTGAAAGTCTTCTAATCAAGGTGTAATCCAGGTGTATGTCTTCTAACCCAGGGCGTAATCCAGGTGTACGTCTTCTAACCCAGGTGTAATCCAGGTGAACGTCTTCTAACCCAGGTGTAATCCAGGTGTACGTCTTCTAACCCAGGTGAATGTCTTCTAACCCAGGTGTAATCCAGGTGAATGTCTTCTAACCCAGGTGTAATCCAGGTGTACGTCTTCTAATCCAGGTGAATGTATTTTAACCCAGGTGTAATCCAGGTGAATGTCTTTTAACCCAGGTGTAATCCAGGTGAATGTCTTTAACCCAGGTGTAATCCAGGTGAATGTCTTTTAACCCAGGTGTATGTTTAGGTGCACCTTGAGATGCATATATCTGTGTTGGTGAAGACATACAGTGGCTTGTAAGTATTCACCCTCCTTGGCATTTTTCCTATTTTGTTGCCTTACAACCTGGAATTAAATTTGATTTTTTGGGGGGGGTTGTATCACTTGATTTACACAAGATGCCTACCACTTTGAAGATGCAAAATATTTTTTATTGTGAAACAAACAAGAAATATGACCAAAAAAATCTAATTTGAGCGTGAATAATTGTTCACCCCCCCAAAGTCAATACTTTGTAGAGCCACCTTTATTAAGAGCAATTACAGCTGCAAATCTCTTGGGATATGTCTTGGCACATCTAGCCACTGGGGATTTTTGCCCATTCTTCAAGGCAAAACTGCTCCAGCTCCTTCAAGTTGGATGGGTTCCGCAGGTGTACAGCCATCTTTAAGTCATACCACAGATTCTCAATTGAATTCAGTTCTTGGCTTTGACTCGGCCATTCCAAGACGTTTAAATGTTTCCCCTTAAACCACTCGAGTGTTGCTTTAGCAGTATGCTTAGGGTCATTGTCCTGCTGGAAGGTGAACCTCCATCCCAGTCTCAAATCTCTGGAAGACTGAAACAGGTTTCCCTCAAGAATGTCCCTTTATTTAGCGCCATTCACCATTCCTCCAGTTCTGACCAGTTTCCCTGTTTCCCTGCCGATGAAAAACATCCCCACAACATGATGCTGCCACCACCATGCTTCACTGTGGGGATGGTGTCCTCGGGGTGATTAGAGGTGTTGGGTTCGTCCCTTGATGGCCAAAAAGCTAAATTTTTGTCTCATCTGACCAGAGTACCTTCTTCCATATGTTTGGGGAGTCTCCCACATGCTTTTTGGCGAACACCAAACGTGTTTGCTTATTGTTTTATTTAAGCAATGGCTTTTTTTCTGGCCACTCTTCCATAAAGCCAAGTTCTGTGGAGTGTACGACTTAAGAACAGGGTTGATGAAGACCTACACCTGGGTTGATGAAGACCTCTCCCTGGGTTGATGAAGACCTCTCCCTGGGTTGATGAAGACCTCTCCCTGGGTTGATGAAGACCTGTCCCTGGGTTGATGAAGACCTGTCCCTGGGTTGATGAAGACCTGTCCCTGTGTTGATGAAGACCTATCCCTGGGTTGATGAAGACCTGTCCCTGTGTTGATGAAGACATACACCTGGGTTGATGAAGACCTGTCCCTGTGTTGATGAAGACCTACACCTGGGTTGATGAAGACCTACACCTGGGTTGATGAAGACCTACACCTGGGTTGATGAAGACCTGTCCCTGTGTTGATGAAGACCTATACCTGGGTTGATGAAGACCTGTCCCTGTGTTGATGAAGACCTGTCCCTGTGTTGATGAAGACCTGTCCCTGGGTTGATGAAGACCTGTCCCTGGGTTGATGAAGACCTACACCTGGGTTGATGAAGACCTGTCCCTGTGTTGATGAAGACCTGTCCCTGGGTTGATGAAGACCTGTCCCTGTGTTGATGAAGACCTGTCCCTGTGTTGATGAAGACCTGTCCCTGTGTTGATGAAGACCTGTCCCTGTGTTGATGAAGACCTGTCCCTGTGTTGATGAAGACCTGTCCCTGGGTTGATGAAGACCTGTCCCTGGGTTGATGAAGACCTGTCCCTGTGTTGATGAAGACATACACCTGGGTTGATGAAGACCTGTCCCTGTGTTGATGAAGACCTACACCTGGGTTGATGAAGACCTACACCTGGGTTGATGAAGACCTACACCTGGGTTGATGAAGACCTGTCCCTGTGTTGATGAAGACCTGTCCCTGTGTTGATGAAGACCTACACCTGGGTTGATGAAGACATACACATATCACAATAATCAGAATAATAAACATGTATTGCATTTTTCTGAACCCTAATAATCAGCTAATCAATAATCGGTATGTTTTCGATGTGTAAAATCGATCATTTCAGATTCTAATGATACAATGTCCTGTACTGATTCTTGATTTGGTTCATTTCTATTCTTCTTGTTTAACAGGTGTGTCTCCAGGAGCCGACACTGTGCCTGGTGATGGAGTTTGCCCGGGGAGGACCGCTGAACCGAGCCCTGTCAGGGAAACGTATCCCACCATGCACCCTGGTAGACTGGGCCGTGCAGATCGCCCGTGCCATGCACTACCTCCACTGTGAGGCCATTGTCCCCGTCATACACAGAGACCTCAAGTCTAGCAACAGTAAGAGAACGTTTATATACGTGATATAGTAATAACATAGTAACATCATGGTAGTAACATAGTAGTAATATAGTAATAACATAGTAGTAACATGGCAGTAATATAGTAATAACGTGGTAATAACATGTAATAACATAGTAATAGCATCGTAGTAACAGGGTAGTAACAGGGTAGTAACGTAGTAGTAACATAGTAATAGCATAGGAGTAACATGGCAGTAATAACGTGGTAATAACATGTAATAGCATAGTAGTAACAGGGTAGTAACAGGGTAGTAACGAAGTAGTAACATAGTAATAACATAGTAATAACATAGTAGTAACATGGCAGTAATAACGTGGTAATAACATGTAATAGCATAGTAGTAACAGGGTAGTAACAGGGTAGTAACGTAGTAGTAACATAGTAATAACATAGTAGTAACATGGCAGTAATAACGTGGTAATAACATGTAATAGCATAGTAGTAACAGGGTAGTAACAGGGTAGTAACATAGTAATAACATAGTAGTAACATAGTAGTAACATGGCAGTAATAACGTAGTAGTAACATAGTAATATGTAATAACATAGTAACAGCATAGTAATAGCATAGTAGTAACATAGTAGCAACATAGTAGTAACATAGTAGTAGCATGGTAATAACATAGTAGTAACATAGTAGTAGCATGGTAATAACATGTAGTAGCATAGTAATAACATAGTAGTGACAAGGTAGTAATATAGTAATAACATAGTAGTGGCATGGTAGTAATATAGTAATAACATAGTAATACTGCAGTAGTAACATAGTAGTGACATGGTAGTAATATAGTAATAACATAGTAATACTGTAGTAGTAACATAGTAGTAACATGTGCATAACATTCAATGAATCACTTGTGTTACACATAGCCGTGGGAAGATGTTTTGAGTTGGGGGGTTCTGACTGCGGGGAGGGGAGTAGTCTGAGTATAGGTTAAGATTGGATAACAGTAGTCACTGCCGCCTAAGTTAATTTACCTCATTTTCAAAACAGCGCACATTTGTGCTGCATAATTACAACGTGTGTGTGTGTGTGTGTGGGAGAGAACAAGAGGAGTGTTATAACTAAATTAGGAAACACAACGTTGTGCCTATTAAAACTGAGCCCAAATGGACAGCTATGTGATCCGTCGCGAGAGAAAAGTGCTCCCCTCGATCCAGCACCATCAGGTGGAAAGCGCTCCCCTCGATCCAGCGCCATCAGGTGGAAAGCGCCACTCACTCGGGCCGCCCCCCAACACTGTGTTCGACTACTCTTTGACATTGGCAGGAGCAGGCCTTCGAGGCCAGGCAGAGAGAATGCCATGTTCCTTATTTGATATTGGTCCCATTCCCTTTTCTCCGAAGTTTTAGAATTATAAACTAATAGAAAATAGAATCAATCAATCAGTCAATCAAATATGTTTATAAAGCCCATTATACATCAGCCGATGTCACAAAGTGCTTATACAGAAACCCAGCCTAAAACCCCAAACACCAAGCAATGCAGATGTAGAGGCATGGTGGCTAGGAAAAACTCCCTAGAAAGGCAGGAACCTAGGAAGAAACCTAGAGAGGAACCAGGCTCTGAGGGGTGGCCAGTCCTCTTCTGGCTGTGCCGGGTAGAGAGGAACCAGGCTGTGAGGGGTGGCCAGTCCTCTTCTGGCTGTACTGGGTAGAGAGGAACCAGGCTATAAGGGGTGGCCAGTCCTCTTCTGGCTGTGCTGGGTAGAGAGGAACCAGGTTATGAGGGGTGGCCAGTCCTCTTCTGGCTGTGCCGGGTAGAGAGGAACCAGGCTATGTGGGGTGACCAGTCCTCGTCTGGCTGTGCCGGGTGGAGATTACAACAGTACATGGCCAAGATGTTCAAACATTCATAAATGACCAGCAGGGTCAAATAATAATAATCACAGTAGTTGTAGAGGGTGCAACAGGTCAGCACCTCAGGAGTAAATGGCAGTTGGCTTTTCATAGCCGATCATTCAGAGTTAGAGACAGCAGGTGCGGTAGAGAGAGAGAGAGGGTCGAAAACAGCAGGTCTGGGACAAGGTAACACGTCCGGTGAACAGGTCAGAGTTCCATATCCGCAGGCAGAACAGTTGAAACTGGAGCAGCAGCACAACCAGGTGGACTCAGGCCAGGTAGTTCTGAGGCATGGTCCTAGGGCTCAGGTCCTCCGAGATAAGAGAAAGAGAGAGAGAATTAGAGGGCACTACTTAATTTTTAGGGATAGGCGTTCCGCTAGCGACCCACCTCGACAACATCCGGTGATATTGCAGAGCACCAAATTCATGTGTCTGACTCCAAACTCCCACAACTGAATTAGGTTAGAGCATATCATGAGTGCATCGCTTACAGAACAGAGCTGAGATCTCTCCATACAGAATGGGGCCCCAAAACAGAGCTGAGATCTCTCCATACAGAATGGTGCCCCAACACAGAGCTGAGATCTCTCCATTGAGAATGGGGCCCAACACAGAGCTGAGATCTCTCCATACAGAATGGTGCCCCAACACAGAGCTGAGATCTCTCCATACAGAATGGGGCCCCAAAACAGAGCTGAGATCTCTCCATACAGTATGGGGCCCCAACACAGAGCTGAGATCTCTCCATAGAGAATGGGGCCCAACACAGAACTGAGATCTCTCCATACAGAATGGGGCCCCAACACAGAGCTGAGATCTCTCCATTCAGAATGGGGCCCCAAAACAGAGCTGAGATCTCTCCATACAGAATCTGGCCCCAACACAGAGCTGAGATCTCTCCATACAGAATGGGGCCCAACACAGAGCTGAGATCTCTCCATACAGAATGGGGCCCAACACAGAGCTGAGATCGCTTTCTGCAGTTTTACCATCTCACAACCAGGGAGGGCTTCAGCACCTCCAGCACCCCTTCTTCCCACTGCTATGAGGTTGCACATGACACCTCACACTCGTCAGCCAAGTATTTTCTAAGTGGTAGGAAAAACGTTAGGAGATCCCCAATAATACCCAGTTAGATGAGCATTGATATCAATACAACAATGAGAGTTGTGTGTGTGTGTGTGTGTGTGTGTGTGTGTGTGTGTGTGTGTGTGTGTGTGTGTGTGTGTGTGTGTGTGTGTGTGTGTGTGTGTGTGTGTGTGTGTGTGTGTGTGTGTGTGTGTGTGTGTGTGTGTGTGTGTGTGTGTGTGTGTGTGTGTGTGTGTGTGTGTGTGTGTGTGTGTGTGTGTGTTAGCCCTGCAGGACCCCTTAACACCAAGCCTATTAGACAGGATTTGTCCCATGCTCAGTCCATGCCTTCCTATTGGCTACTTCCAGTCAACACAGGCAGTTTCTCCTCTCCCGTTGGCTTGTGGTTAGCCCCATTCCCTTGGCTGTGATTGACTGTTTTGAGGTGACAAGGCCAATAGCATCATCGTATCAGTAAAGTGACAGGTCTATCCCAGATACACCCTGTTAATGTACGTAAGCCCAGGTCCAGGGGGCTTCTCCACACTATTAGGTTGTTGTTTACATGGTGAGCACTGGCAGACACAGGTTAGTCAGGCTGATTGAGGTAGTATGTACTCATAGATATGGTTAAAGTGACTATACATACAGTGGGGCAAAAAAGTATTTATTCAGTGCAAGTTCTCCCACTCAAAAAGATGAGGCCTGTAATTTTCATCATAGCAAGTTCTCCCACTGTTTATAAAGAGTGGGTGGTGAATGTGGATACTGGGTGGTGTGTATGGAGACTGGTGGTGTGTATGGAGACTGCTGGTGTAAATGGAGACTGCTGGTGTAAATGGAGACTGCTGGTGTAAATGGAGACTGCTGGTGTAAATGGAGACTGCTGGTGTAAATGGAGACTGGTGGTGTAAATGGAGACTGGTGGTGTAAATGGAGACTGGTGGTGTAAATGGAGATTGCTGGTGTAAATGGAGACTGCTGGTGTAAATGGAGACTGCTGGTGTAAATGGAGACTGGTGGTGGAAATGGAGACTGGTGGTGGAAATGGAGACTGCTGGTATAAATGGAGACTGCTGGTGTAAATGGAGACTGCTGGTGTAAATGGAGACTGCTGGTGTAAATGGAGAATGGTGGTGTAAATGGAGACTGCTGGTGTAAATGGAGACTGCTGGTGTAAATGGAGACTGCTGGTGTAAATGGAGACTGGAGGCGTGTATGGAGAATGGGTGGTGTATATGGAGACTGGGTGGTGTATATGAGGACTGGGTGGTGTATATTGGGACTGGGTGGTGTAAATGGAGACTGGTGGTATAAATGGAGACTGGTGGTGTAAATGGAGACTGGAGGTGTGTATGGAGACTGGGTGGCATTTTTTTTTTAGGACTGGGTGGTGTATATGAGGACTGGGTGGTGTATATGAGGACTGGGTGGTGTTTATGAGGACTGGGTGGTGTATATGGGGACTGGTGGTGTATATAGGGACTTGTGGTATATGAGGACTGGGTGGTGTATGACGACTGGGTGGTGTATATGAGAACTGGGTTGTGTATATGAGGACTGGGTGGTGTATATGAGGACTGGGTGGTGTATATGAGGACTGGGTTGGTGTATATGAGGACTGGGTGGTGTATATGGGGACTGGGTGGTGTATATGAGGACTGGGTTGTGTATATGGGGACTGGGTGGTGCATATGAAGACTGGGTGGTGTGTATGAGGACTGGGTTGTGTATATGAGGACTGGGTGGTGTATATGGGGACTGGGTGGTGTATATGGGGACTGGGTGGTGTATATGAGGACTGGGTGGTGCATATGAGGACTGGGTGGTGTATATGGGGACTGGGTGGTGTATATGAGGACTGGGTGGTGTATATGAGGACTGGGTGGTGTATATGAGGACTGGGTGGTGTATATGGGGACTGGGTGGTGTATATGGGGACTGGGTGGTGAATATGGGGACTGGGTGGTGTATATGAGTACTGGGTGGTGTATATGGGGACTGGGTGGTGTATATGAGGACTGGGTTTTGTATATGGGGACTGGGTGGTGTATATGAGGACTGGGTGGTGTATATGAGGACTGGTGGTGTATATGAGGACTGGGTGGTGTATATGAGGACTGGTGGTGTATATGAGGACTGGTGGTGTATATGAGGACTGGTTGGTGTATATGAGGACTGGGTGGTGTATTTGAGGACTGGGTGGTGTATATGAGGACTGGGTGGTGTATATGAGGACTGGTGGTGTATTTGGGGACTGGGTGGTGAATATGGGGACTGGGTGGTGTAATGAGGACTGGGTGGTGCATTTGGAGGCTATGGCATATATATATGTGGACTGGGTGGTGTATATGGGGACTGGGTGGTTAATATGGGGACTGTGTTTTGTATATTAGGACTGGTTGGTGTATATGGGGACTGGGTGGTGTATATGAGGACTGGGTGGTGTATATGAGGACTGGTGGTGTAAATGGAGACTGGTGGTGTAAATGGAGACTGGGTGGTGTAAATGGGGACTGGTGGTGTAAATGGGGACTGGTGGTGTAAATGGGGACTGGTGGTGTAAATGGAGACTGGTGGTGTAAATGGGGACTGGGTGGTGTATATGGGGACTGGGTGGTGTATATGGGGACTGGTGGTGTAAATGGAGACTGGTGGTGTAAATGGAGACTGGTGGTGTAAATGGGGACTGGTGGTGTAAATGGAGACGGGTGGTGTAAATGGGGACTGGGTGGTGTATATGGGGACTGGGTGGTGTATATGGGGACTGGTGGTGTAAATGGAGACTGGTGGTGTAAATGGAGACTGGTGGTGTAAATGGAGACTGGGTGGTGTATTTGAGGACTTGTGGAAACTTTTTGACTCCATTCCAAATATTCCATTCCAGTCCTTACAATTATCCCTCCTATTGCTCCTCCCACCAGTCTCCTCTTTTGTGTGTGTATGTTCATTTGTGTGTGTGTGTGTGTGTGTGTGTGTGTGTTGTGTGTGTGCGTGTGCGTGCATGGGTGTGTGTGTGTGTGTGTGTGTGTGTGTGTGTGTGTGTGTGTGTGTGTGTGTGTGTGTGCGCGTGTGCGTGTGTGTGCGTGCATGGGTGTGTGTATATGCTTGTGTTTATGTGCATATGTGTGTGTGAGTGTTTTTATGTGTGCATGGGTGTGTGTGTGTGTATTTTGTGTGTGCGTGTGCGTGTGTGTGTGTGTGTGTGTGTGTGTGGCACAGACTCACAATGGACCAAGTGAAATCGTAACATTAATCCAGGCCTGTGCTTCTTCCCTGCTTTCTTTCATTTTACACTTGAATCATCTCATTCCCTTTTCTCTTTTGTTCTTTCTCTTCCTGCTTGCTTCTCTCTCTCCTTTCATCGTGGCCTCTCCTTGTTCTCTCTTTTGTTCTTTCTCTTCCTGCTTGCTTCTCTCTCTCTTTTCATCGTGGCCTCTCCTTGTTTTCTCTTTTGTTCTTTCTCTTCCTGCTTGCTTCTCTCTCTCCTTTCATCGTGGCCTCTCCTTGTTCTCTCTTTTGTTCTTTCTCTTCCTGCTTGCTTCTCTCTCTCCTTTCATCGTGGCCTCTCCTTGTTTTCTCTTTTGTTCTTTCTCTTCCTGCTTGCTTCTCTCTCTCCTTTCATCGTGGCCTCTCCTTGTTCTCTCTTTTGTTCTTTCTCTTCCTGCTTGCTTCTCTCTCTCCTTTCATCGTGGCCTCTCCTTGTTCTCTCTTTTGTTCTTTCTCTTCCTGCTTGCTTCTCTCTCTCCTTTCATCGTGGCCTCTCCTTGTTCTCATCTTTATTTTGGAAAACAACTTTTAATCATTTATATTTGAATGACTGCCTGCCATCCCGCCACCAAAACCCCAAAATGGCCTGTATCCCTTTACATTCAAACCTCTCCTACCTTCCAACCCACCCCTGTTACCGTTATCCCCCCCCACCCACCCGCTCCAATCAAAACCCTCCTCGTCACCCCCTCCCTCACCAACACCCGCCCTCTCCTGGATCTCACATGCGACCTTTGGACCAGTCCTGATCCTGGAGAAGGTCGAGATGGAGGATCTGACCAACAAGACCCTGAAGATCACCGACTTCGGCCTGGCGAGGGAGTGGCACCGTACCACCAAGATGTCAGCCGCCGGCACCTACGCCTGGATGGCGCCCGAGGTCATCCGCTCCTCCACCTTCTCTAAAGGCAGCGACGTCTGGAGGTGGGCGGAGGAGTTCTATCTCACTTAGATCTAGAGGGCTGGAGGAGTCATTTATTCAGTTCTGGATCTAGTAAAGTATTGAGTAATTTATTCAGCTCTGGATCTAGTAAAGCATTGAGTCATTTATTCAGCTCTGGATCTACTAAAGCATTGAGTCATTTATTCAGCTCTGGATCTGGTAAAGCATTGAATAATTTATTCAGCTCTGGATCTACTAAAGCATTGAGTCATTTATTCAGTTCTGGATCTACTAAAGCATTGAGTCATTTATTCAGCTCTGGATCTACTAAAGCATTGAGTCATTTATTCAGTTCTGGATCTACTAAAGCATTGAGTCATTTATTCAGTTCTGGATCTAGTAAAGCATTGAGTCATTTATTCAGCTCTGGATCTACTAAAGCATTGAGTCATTTATTCAGCTCTGGATCTAGTAAAGTATTGAGTCATTTATTCAGCTCTGGATCTAGTAAAACATTGAGTCATTTATTCAGCTCTGGATCTACTAAAGCATTGAGTCATTTATTCAGCTCTGGATCTGGAAAAGCATTGAGTCATTTATTCAGCTCTGGATCTACTAAAGCATTGAGTCATTTATTCAGCTCTGGATCTACTAAAGCATTGAGTCATTTATTCAGCTCTGGATCTACTAAAGCATTGAGTCATTTATTCAGCTCTGGATCTACTAAAGCATTGAGTCATTTATTCAGCTCTGGATCTAGTAAAGCATTGAGTCATTTATTCAGCTCTGGATCTGGTAAAGCATTGTCATTTATTCAGCTCTGGATCTAGTAAAGCATTGAGTCATTTATTCAGCTCTGGATCTGGAAAAGCATTGAGTCATTTATTCAGCTCTGGATCTACTAAAGCATTGAGTCATTTATTCAGCTCTGGATCTACTAAAGCATTGAGTCATTTATTCAGCTCTGGATCTACTAAAGCATTGAGTCATTTATTCAGTTCTGGATCTGGTAAAGCATTGAGTCATTTATTCAGCTCTGGATCTACTAAAGCATTGAGTCATTTATTCAGCTCTGGATCTAGTAAACCATTGAGTCATTTATTCAGCTCTGGATCTACTAAAGCATTGAGTCATTTATTCAGCTCTGGATCTACTAAAGCATTGAGTCATTTATTCAGCTCTGGATCTACTAAAGCATTGAGTCATTTATTCAGCTCTGGATCTAGTAAAGTATTGAGTCATTTATTCAGCTCTGGATCTACTAAAGCATTGAGTCATTTATTCAGCTCTGGATCTACTAAAGCATTGAGTCATTTATTCAGCTCTGGATCTAGTAAAGCATTGAGTCATTTATTCAGCTCTGGATCTACTAAAGCATTGAGTCATTTATTCAGCTCTGGATCTACTAAAGCATTGAGTCATTTATTCAGTTCTGGATCTGGTAAAGCATTGAGTCATTTATTCAGTTCTGGATCTACTAAAGCATTGAGTCATTTATTCAGCTCTGGATCTACTAAAGCATTGAGTCATTTATTCAGTTCTGGATCTAGTAAAGCATTGAGTCATTTATTCAGTTCTGGATCTACTAAAGCATTGAGTCATTTATTCAGCTCTGGATCTACTAAAGCATTGAGTCATTTATTCAGCTCTGGATCTAGTAAAGCATTGAGTCATTTATTCAGCTTTGGATCTACTAAAGCATTGAGTCATTTATTCAGCTCTGGATCTACTAAAGCATTGAGTCATTTATTCAGCTCTGGATCTACTAAAGCATTGAGTCATTTATTCAGCTCTGGATCTACTAAAGCATTGAGTCATTTATTCAGCTCTGGATCTACTAAAGCATTGAGTCATTTATTCAGCTCTGGATCTACTAAAGCATTGAGTCATTTATTCAGCTCTGGATCTACTAAAGCATTGAGTCATTTATTCAGCTCTGGATCTGGTAAAGCACTGCAGTAGTAGTATGATGACTGCACCAAATAAGGATCCAACACTGTAATTGTTTTCAACGTCTTACCCTCGTCTGAAATCATAGAATAACCTAGCCACATCAGCTCTGATAAGGACAGGATTTAATTCCGTTGAGCTTCGTCAGCTATGCGGCATTGGAAAGGTAATTTCCGAAATGCAGCAGAAGCAGGGCTTTCTATGTTGCAGCAGACTCTCATGACTTCTCATTGACCATGCCAGGTGGCTTGAGTCCAGCCCTTGTTTTAGTATGAAATACCTGCCTGGCTGGAGGTGTGGAGGTAGTTGGAGGCTGTGGACAGGGAGGGCCCTGTCCCTGTCTCTCTGTGGTGCCATAATGCCCCCCCTCCCACCCCCAATATTGTTAATATTTACAATATTAACAAAATTATAATAAGAATAATAAAGATTGTCAACAGGGTAATCAGTAACAATAATAATGAATAGTAAATGTGCACGTTAGTTGGTCTGTCAGACACTGTCTGTCATCTTATGGCAGGCAGCAATGTAGTGCTCTGCCAACCCACAGCTCTCTGCGTCCTCCCCTAACCGGACGAGTAGCCTATCCTCATCAGAGAGGTCTTTGAAACCTTCAATAAGGTTGTCAAATTTAGGGAAATGACACTCATCGTTTGATACTTTTTAATAATGCAGCTCCGTCTCAGGTTCTGCTGTGGTGCAGTGGTTGCACAGCCTTTCCTCTACAGGAAGTCATGTTTGCATGTGTCTACCCTTCTCAATGGCAAGGCTGTGCTCACTGAGTTTGTACTTTTGATCAGTAACCATGGTCAAATACTTTGCCACTGTGTACTGTCGATTTAGGGCCAGATAGCACTGCATTTTGCTTTGTTCTTGTGTTTCCCAATAAGTTATGTCGTTTTGTTTTGACTGTGTTGTAATTTGGTTTATTCTGATTGGTTGGATGTTTTGGTCTTGAGGCTTCAGTGTGTTAGTAGAACAGGTTTGTGAACTCAGCCTCAGGACCAGCTGGATGAGGGGACTGAGGCTTCAGTGTGTTAGTAGAACATGTTTGTGAACTCAGCCTCAGGACCAGCTGGATGAGGGGACTGAGGCTTCAGGGTGTTAGTAGAACAGGTTTGTGAACTCAGCCCCAGGACCAGCTGGATGAGGGGACTCTTTTCTTTGCTCAGCTCTTGGCATTGCAGGGCTTGGTAGTGATAGACTGTATTTTAGATGTTTCTAAAACGTACGTTTGTATTATTAATGGATATTGGCCTAATTCTGCTCTGCGTGCATTGTTTGTAGTTTCCTCTGGACATGTAGGAGAATATTGTGGAGTAACTACAATGTTGTTGATCCATCCTCAGTTTCTTCCTATCACAGCCATTCAATTCTGTAACTGTTTTTAAAAGTCACCATTGGCCTCATGGTGAAATCCCTGAGCGGTTTCCTTCCTCTCCGGCAACTGAGTTAGGAAGGACGCCTGTATCTTTGTAGTGATTGGGTGTATTGATACACCATCCAAAGTGTGATTAATAACTTCACCATGCTCAAAGGGATATTCTGCTTTTATTTTTTTTACCCATCAACCAATAGGAGCCCTTCTTTGCGAGGCATTGGAAAACCTCCCTGGTCTTTGTGGTTTAATCTGTGTTTGAAATTCACTGCTGGACTGAGGGACCTTACAGATAATTGTATGTGTGGGGGGTACAGAGATGAGGTAGTCACTCATAAATCATGTTGAACACTATAGAGTGAATCTATGCTAATTGTGACAAGTTAAGCACATGTTTATTCCTGAACTTATTTAGGCTTGTCATAACAAAGGGGTTGAATACTTATTTCAGCTTTTCATTTGTAATTCATTTTTAAAAAATATAAATAATAATAATAATAATAATAATAATAATTGTTTTTTTTTGTCACTGCACACAATCTAAATTTAATCCATTTGAGAACTTTGGTCTAATTCCCTGAAATCTGGATAATTTAATTAAGCTCTGAATTGTGGACACTAACACTTTGGGCTGAAGATTGTTCTAGAATTTTGGCCAATTCGTTGATATAAATATTGAAGAGTGCAGGGCTCAGATTGCAACCCTGGCGAAGGCCCCGCCCCTGGTTAAAGAATTCTGTTATTTACGTGCCAATTTTAATGCTGCACGTATTGCCAGTAGACATTGATTTAATTATGTCTTGTGTTTTACCCCCTACACCACTTTCAATAACTTTGTAGAACAGTCCATTTTGGTATTATTTTGGTGGACAGGTTTATCTATCAGGTTCTCTAGGGTGTAAATATGATCGGTTGTACAATGTTTTGGTATAAATCCAATCAGGCTTTTGCTCAAGATGTTGTGATTATTAAGGAATTTGTTAATTCTCTCTCTCTCTCTGTCCATCAGCTGTCTATTATCTCTGCTGTCTATTATCTCTGATATCTATTATCTCTGATATCTATTATCTCTGATGTCTATTCTCTCTGCTGTCTATTCTCTCTGCTGTCTATTGTCTCTGCTGTCGATTGTCTCTTCTGTCTATTCTTTCTGCTGTCTATCCTCTCTGCTGTCTATCCTCTCTGCTGTCTATCCACTCTGCTGTCTATTCTCTAGCTGTCTATTCTCTCTGCTGTCTATTCTCTATGCTGTCTATTGTCTCTGCTGTCTATTCTCTAGCTGTCTATTCTCTATGCTGTCTTATCTCTGCTGTCTATTCCCTCTGCTGTCTATCCTCTCTGCTGTCTATTCTCTAGCTGTCTATTCTGAATTCTGCCATTCTGTTTCCTGCTGATACTGACAAAAGAAAGATAGAACGAGAAATATAAGCCTAATGAAGCAAACGGTTTCAAAATTCCAGTACCTTTCCCAAAATTCCCAAGATTTCCAGAAATCCCATTTTTCTGTTTCCATAACTTCTTCCATCTCTTTCCTGATCTCTTCCTCCCGACCCTGTAGCTACGGGGTTCTTCTGTGGGAGCTGCTGACGGGAGAAGTCCCATTCAGGGGCATTGATTGTCTCGCGGTGGCATATGGAGTAGCTATGAATAAGCTGGCGTTGCCCATCCCTTCTACCTGCCCAGAGCCCTTCGCCCGTCTTATGGGAGGTAAGATGAGCTGCTTTCTGTTAGGTATTCTTCAATGAGGCCAACAGCCACCTGCCCAGAGCCCTTCGCCCGTCTTATGGGAGGTAAGATGAGCTGCTTTCTGTTAGGTATTCTTCAATGAGGCCAACAGCCACCTGCCCAGAGCCCTTCGCCCTTCTTATGGGAGGTAAGATGATTTCTGTTAGGTATTCTTCAATGAGGCCAACAGCCACCTGCCCAGAGCCCTTCGCCCGTCTTATGGGAGGTAAGATGAGCTGATTTCTGTTAGGTATTCTTCAATGAGGCCAACAGCCACCTGCCCAGAGCCCTTCGCCCGTCTTATGGGAGGTAAGATGAGCTGCTTTCTGTTAGGTATTCTTCAATGAGGCCAACAGCCACCTGCCCAGAGCCCTTCGCCCTTCTTATGGGAGGTAAGATGATTTCTGTTAGGTATTCTTCAATGAGGCCAACAGCCACCTGCCCAGAGCCCTTCGCCCTTCTTATGGGAGGTAAGATGATTTCTGTTAGGTATTCTTCAATGAGACCAACAGCCACCTGCCCAGAGCCCTTCGCCCGTCTTATGGGAGGTAAGATGAGCTGATTTCTGTTAGGTATTCTTCAATGAGGCCAACAGCCACCTGCCCAGAGCCCTTCGCCCGTCTTATGGGAGGTAAGATGAGCTGCTTTCTGTTAGGTATTCTTCAATGAGGCCAACAGCCACCTGCCCAGAGCCCTTCGCCCTTCTTATGGGAGGTAAGATGATTTCTGTTAGGTATTCTTCAATGAGGCCAACAGCCACCTGCCCAGAGCCCTTCGCCCTTCTTATGGGAGGTAAGATGATTTCTGTTAGGTATTCTTCAATGAGACCAACAGCCACCTGCCCAGAGCCCTTCGCCCGTCTTATGGGAGGTAAGATGAGCTGATTTCTGTTAGGTATTCTTCAATGAGACCAACAGCCACCTGCCCAGAGCCCTTCGCCCGTCTTATGGGAGGTAAGATGAGCTGATTTCTGTTAGGTATTCTTCAATGAGACCAACAGCCACCTGCCCAGAGCCCTTCGCCCGTCTTATGGGAGGTAAGATGAGCTGATTTCTGTTAGGTATTCTTCAATGAGACCAACAGCCACCTGCCCAGAGCCCTTCGCCCGTCTTATGGAAGGTAAGATGAGCTGCTTTCTGTTAGGTATTCTTCAATGAGGCCAACAGCCACCTGCCCAGAGCCCTTCGCCCTTCTTATGGGAGGTAAGATGAGCTGCTTTCTGTTAGGTATTCTTCAATGAGGCCAACAGCCACCTGCCCAGAGCCCTTCGCCCGTCTTATGGGAGGTAAGATGAGCTGATTTCTGTTAGGTATTCTTCAATGAGACCAACAGCCACCTGCCCAGAGCCCTTCGCCCGTCTTATGGAAGGTAAGATGAGCTGCTTTCTGTTAGGTATTCTTCAATGAGGCCAACAGCCACCTGCCCAGAGCCCTTCGCCCGTCTTATGGGAGGTAAGATGAGCTGCTTTCTGTTAGGTATTCTTCAATGAGGCCAACAGCCACCTGCCCAGAGCCCTTCGCCCGTCTTATGGGAGGTAAGATGAGCTGCTTTCTGTTAGGTATTCTTCAATGAGGCCAACAGCCACCTGTTTGTTGACAGAACGTACACATTGTTACCTTAATAATACAGATTATTTGATTATAATAATATGTATATAAATAGATATGTCCATCTCCATCCTGATCCATAATAGATAGATTGATATTTGTGCAAAACTCTATTATAACTTATTTTCATTGAGGTCCTCTGTAGATCCATGGAGTGCCGTCATATATATATATATATATTATATAACTTTTGACCGGTAGTGTATATATTTATTATATATATAGAGAGAGAGATACTAACAAAACATTACATCAAAGATTTTTTATAACTAACCCAAGATAGATCACAGCATGTCGTTTCCAATGGAAACAAATTAATCATGGTGGGGCAGAACAAGCAAGGAGGTGGGCAGAGCCAAGCACGAGCTAGCAGGAGCCTATTGGCGCGTTCTAGCATCTATTTGCATATTTCCGTTAAGGAACGCCTACTCTTTGAAATGCGCTTGTGCAGTAATTTAATTTGCCCTTCCACTCCATCTGAACAACGCAACTTTGGCAAAGGGTAAAATCTATAAAACTTAGTCCACTCTGTTTGTAAAATATTGTAGTTTTGGAAACCGAAAACTGTATTGAGATCAAATGTTTCATCAATGAGAACAGTAGCAGAATGTCGGCCAAAATCCATCTCCTTCTCCCACTGCCGGGCCACTGGGCTTCCTCTCACCACCATATTTGGTAGTGAGTGGAAACGGCCAACAGGATGCTTCACATTTATCACATCCAGTGAAATATCTGTCTCATTGTTCTATCTCATCCCGTCAGTAGAGGATGCCTGGTTATTTTTTTTTAATGCCTTCCTCACCATCTTAAATAAGCATGCCCCATTCAAGAAATTTAGAACCAGGAACATATATAGCCCTTGGTTCTCTCCAGACCGGACTGCCCTTAACCAACACAAAAACATCCTGTGGCATTCTGCATTAGCATCGAACAGCCCCCGTCATATGCAACTTTTCAAGGAAGTTAGAAACCAATATACACAGGCAGTTAGAAAAGCCAAGGCTAGCTTTTTCAAGCAGAAATTTGCTTCCTGCAACACAGACTCAAAAGGATTCTGGGACACTGTAAAGTCCATGGAGAATAAGAACACCTCCTCTCAGCTGCCCACTGCACTGAAGATAGGAAACACTGTCACCACCGATAAATCCACTATAATTGAGAATTTCAATAAGCATTTTTCTGCGGCTGGCCATGCTTTCCACCTGGCTACCCCTACCCCGATCAACAGCACTGCACCCCCCACAGCAACTCGCCCAAGCCTTCCCATTTCTCCTTCTCTCAAATCCAGTCAGCTGATGTTCTGAAAGAGCTGCAAAATCTGGACCCCTACAAATTAGCAGGGTTAGACAATCTGGACCCTTTCTTTCTAAAATGATCTGCCGAAATTGTTGCCACCCCTATTACTAGCCTGTTCAACCTCTTTCGTGTCGTCTGAGATTCCCAAAGATTGGAAAGCAGCTGCGATCATCCCCCTCTTCAAAGGGGGGGACACTCTTGACCCAAACTGCTACAGACCTATATCTATCCTACCCTGCCTTTCTAAGGTCTTTGAAAGCCAAGTCAACAAACAGATTACCGACCATTTCAAATCCCACCATACCTTCTCCGCTATGCAATCTGGTTTCAGAGCTGGTCATGGGTGCACCTCAGCCACGCTCAAGGTCCTAAACGATATCTTAACCGCCATCGATAAAAAACAATACTGTGCAGCCGTATTCATTGACCTGTCCAAGGCTTTCGACTCTGTCAATCACCACATCCTCATTGGCAGACTCGATAGCCTTGGTTTCTCAAATGACTGCCTCGCCTGGTTCACCAACTACTTCTCTAATAGAGTTCAGTGTGTCAAATCAGAGGGTCTGCTGTCCGGGCCTCTGGCAGTCTCTATGGGGGTGCCACAGGGTTCAATTCTTGGACCGACTCTCTTCTCTGTATACATCAATGATGTCGCTCTTGCTGCTGGTGATTCTATTATCCACCTCTACGCAGACGACACTATTCTGTATACTTCTGGCCCTTCTTTGGACACTGTGTTAACTAACCTCCAGACGAGCTTCAATGCCATACAACTCTCCTTCCATGGCCTCCAATTGCTCTTAAATACAAGTATAACTAAATGCATGCTCTTCAACTGATCACTGCCCGCCCGTCCAACATCACTACTCTGGACGGTTCTGACTTAGAATACGTGGACAACTACAAATACCTGAGTGTCTGGTTGGACTGTAAACTCTCCTTCCAGACTCACATCAAACATCTCCAATCCAAAGTTAAATATAGAATTGGCTTCCTATTTCCCAACAAAGCATCCTTCACTCATGCTGCCAAACATACCCTTGTAAAACTGACCATCCTACCAATCCTCGACTTCGGCGATGTCATTTACAAAATAGCCTGCAATACCCTACTCAATGAATTGGATGCAGTCTATCACAGTGCCATCTGTTTTGTCACCAAAGCCACATATACTACCCACCACTGCGACATGTACGCTCTCGTTGGCTGGCCCTCGCTTCATACTCGTCACCAAACCCACTGGCTCCATGTCATCTACAAGACCCTGCTAGGTAAAGTCCCCGCTTATCTCAGCTCTCTGGTCACCATAGCATCACCCACCTGTAGCACGCGCTCCAGCAGGTATATCTCTCTGGTCAACCCCAAAACCAATTCTTCCTTTGGCTGCCTCTCCTTCCAGTTCTCTGCTGCCAATGATTGGAACGAACTACAAAAATCTCTGAAACTGGAAACAATTATCTCCCTCACTAGCTTTAAGTACCAGCTGTCAGAGCAGCTCACAGATTACTGCACCTGTACATAGCCCACCTATAATTTAGCCCAAACAACTACCTCTTTCCCAACTGTATTTAATTTATTTATTTATTTTGCTCCTTCGCACCCCATTATTTCTATCTCTACTTTGCACATTCTTCCACTGCAAATCAACCATTCCAGTGTTTTACTTGCTATATTGTATTTACTTCACCACCATGGCCTTTTTTTGCCTTTACCTCCCTTATCTCACCTCATTTGCTCACATCGTATATAGACTTATTTCTACTGTATTATTGACTGTATGTTTGTTTTACTCCATATGTAACTCTGTGTCGTTGTATGTGTCGAACTGCTTTGCTTTATCTTGGCCAGGTCGCAATTGTAAATGAGAACTTGTTCTCAACTAGCCTACCTGGTTAAATAAAGGTGTTCTCAACTTGCCTACCTGGTTAAATAAAAGGTTAAATTTAAAATAAAAAAATAAAAAATCAGAACGTCAGTTTACCTTCTCCCACTGCCGGGCCACTGGGCTTCCTCTCATCACCATATTTGGTAGTGAGTGGAAACGGCCAACAGGAAGCTTCACATTTATCACATCCAGTGAAATATCTGTCTCATTGTTCTATCTGTGGTACATCTAAACACACCACCTTTATTAACTTCTTCTTCTTCTTCTTCTCTCCTCCAGACTGCTGGAGTCCAGACCCACACCTACGACCTCTCTTCACCAGTATCCTGGACCAGCTGACGACTATAGAGGAATCGGGTTTCTTCGAGATGCCAGTCGAGTCCTTCCACTCCCTGCAGGACGACTGGAAGATGGAGATTCAGGAGATGTTCGACCAGCTCAGGGTCAAGGAGAAGGTAGCGGGATTCTCAGTCAGCTTTCACAAGATCAGAGGCCTCTGCCGTGGCGGTTTCCACATTATACCACGAGATTTGTTTGTGCTGTCTTTACAACTTTAATGGTTGTTGAACCAGGCTATGGAGAGTGATATGCTGTAGTGTAATCTATAATCCCCCCCCTCCCTCCCCCCCCTGGAAAAACAAAAAATCTGACCACAAGTGTTAAATCTCCCCTGACCTCTAACCTTGTCTCCAGGAGCTGAGGTCGTGGGAGGAGGAGCTGAGTCGTGCTGCGCTGCAGCAGAAGAGCCAAGAGGAGGAGCTTAGGAGGAGGGAGCAGGAGCTGGCGGAGAGGGAAATCCACATCCTGGAGAGAGAGCTGAACGTTATCATCCACCAGCTGTATCAGGAGAAACCCCGTGTGGAGAGCAGGCAGGGCAAGTTCAGACGCTCACGGCTCAAACTGAAGGACGGGAACAGGATCAGTCTGCCTTCAGGTAGGTATTTTCATCAGTAGGGCCAGCAATCTGATGTCTGTGGGTCTCACATGCAGGGATAGGATCCACAATGGCTCTGCACTACTGCCCATTGAAGAGTTGACTGTTTGTGTGCATTTGAGTGCATCTGTGTCTGAATGTTTGTTTCTGTTTCTATGTGTGAATGCATGTTGCCATGGCAAAGAGTGGCTCAACTCGTACAGTTTTAGTTATATATTTATTTAGTTATATATTTATATTTATTTAGTTATATATTTATATTTATTTAGTTATATATTTATTTAGTATATATTTATTCAGTTATATATTTATATTTATTTAGTTATATATTTATTTAGTTATATATTTATATTTATTTAGTTATATATTTATATTTATTTAGTTATATATTTATATTTATTTAGTTATATATTTATTTAGTATATATTTATTCAGTTATATATTTATATTTATTTAGTTATATATTTATTTAGTTATATATTTATATTTATTTAGTTATATATTTGTTTAGTTAGATATTTTTTTAGTTATATATTTATTTAGTTATATATTTATATTTATTTAGGTATATATTTATATTTATTTTGTTACAATGGGGCAAAAAAGTATTTAGTCAGCCACCAAGTGTGCAAGTTCTCCCACCTAAAAAGATGAGAGAGGCCTGTAAAAATCCAGAAAATCACATTGTAGGATTTTTAATGAATATATTTGCAAATTATGGTGCAAAATAAGTATTTGGTCACCTACAAACAAGCAAGATTTCTGGCTCTCACAGACCTGTAACTTCTTCTTTAACCTTTCTGATCTCCCCATCCCGGATCCGGGTTCGTGAATACAGACTCAAGCTCATTACCATAACGCAACGTTAACTATTCATGAAAATCGCAAATGAAATGAAATAAATATGCTAGCTCTCAAGCTTAGCCTTTTGTTAACAACACTGTCATCTCAGATTTTCAAAATATGCTTCTCAACCATTGCAAAACAAGCATTTGTGTAACAGTATTGATGGCTAACGTAGCATTTAGCATTAGCATTCAGCTGGCAACATTTACACAAAAAAACAGAAAAGCATTCAAAAAAATCATTTACCTTTGAAGAACTTCAGATGTTTTCAATGAGGAGACTCTCAGATAGCAAATGTTCAGTTTTTCCTGAAAGATTATTTGTTTAGGACAAATCGCTCCGTTTTCTGCGTCACGTTTAGCTATGAAAAAACCCCTGTATCCAGGATTGTGTAAATCTATCAGCAAGCTCATTAGCATAACACAACGTTAACTATTTATGAAAATCGCAAATGAAATGAAATAAATATGCCATCTCTCAAGCTTAGCCTTTTGTAAACAACACTGTCATCTCAGATTTTCAAAATATGCTTCTCAACCATAGGAAAACAATAATTTGTGTAAAAGTAGCTAGCTAGAGTTAGCATTTCGCGTTAGCATTTAGCGTTAGCATTAGCGTTAGCATCCAGCACGCAACATTAACAAAAACATAAAAGCCTTCAAATAAAATCATTTACCTTTGAAGAACTTCTGATGTTTTCAATGAGGATACTCTCAGTTAGATAGCAGATGCTCAGTTTTTCCAAAAAGATTCCTTGTGTATTAGAAATAGCTCCGTTTTATACATCACATTTGGCTACCAAAAAAAATCCATAAATTCAGTCCTCAAAACGCAAACTTTTTTCCAAATTAACTCCATAATATCGACTGAAAACATGGCAAACGTTGTTTAGAATCAATCATCAAGGTGTTTTTCACATATCTCTTCATTGATACATCGTTCTTGGACACATGCTTTCTCCCCTGAATCAAATGGTAAAGTAGAAGCAGCTGGCAATTGCGCACCGAATTCGACGCAGGACACCAGGCGGACACTTGGAAAATGTAGTCTCTTATGGTCAATCTTCCAATGATATGCCTACAAATACGTCACAATGCTGCTAAGACCTTGGGCGAACGACAGAAAGTGTAGGCTCATTCGTTGCGCAATCACAGCCATATAAGGAGAGAATGGAAAACAGAGCTTCAGAAATTCTGCTAATTCCTGGGTGATGCATCATCTTGGTTTCGCCTGTAGAATGAGTTCTGGGGCACTTACAGACAAAATCTTTGCAGATTCTGAAACTTCAGAGTGTTTTCTTTCCAAAACTGTCAAGAATATGCATAGTCGAGCATCTTTTCGTGACAAAATATCGCGCTTAAAACGGGAACGTTTTTTATCCAAAAATGAAATAGCGCCCCTAGAGCTCTAACAGGTTAAGAGGCTCCTCTGTCCTCTTACAATTGCGACCTGCCCCACTGTATATGTCCCTATATAAAAATAGCAAAACATTTCAAATGATTGAGTGACAGGTTGGTGCAAAATCTGTAACTCCGCTGCTCTGTGTCAGCACCATGGACAGAAAGCCCCTGGGCGGTTAGGTATGACTCCTCTGGGTTTCCATAACAAAAAAACAGTGCTCCTCTGTGGTAAAATAACGTGAAAGACCTCCGCTTGTAATATTTTGATGTATAAAGGACGGGGTCCAGTTTACAGATGAACCTGCTTCACTGAACTGTGCCTCACGTCCCACCACTACAGAGTTGAGTTAACCTCTTAGCCAGCTGTAACAGGCGTTAGTGTTATTCGCCAATTTCGCTTTAACCAGCTAATCTGCCACTGCCGCGATGGATATCAGAAATGAAAACCACGAGGCCGCCGTCAAGCCCGGTAGCGAGGATGCTGCCGACCTCCAGCTAAGAGGCTTCAACAAGTGTCGCCAGGATAATGGCTCCACAGTCCCTCCTCCAACTCCGACTGTTCCTGACGATCTTGGAACAGAGGAGCCAGCCCAGGTTTGCCTATAGAATCCTATTACCCAAGATGCATGGTTGAGAGGTGGCTGGAATATTCAGTTACTGCAGATTGCGGCACCTCTTGGTCAAAAGCACTCAATGGTCTCCGCATTTGAACTTTTATGTTTGTGGTACAGCGTGATATAAACAGAATTCAATATAATTCCAATGCAAGAACCCCCCCCCCCCCCCCCCCCCACAAAGATTGTGCCCTCACGCCAAATTCAATTTAGACCAGGCCCTATTCCCCATATAGTGCACTACTTTAGACCAGAGCCCTATTCCCCATATAATGCACTAGTTTAGACCAGAGCCCTATTCCCCATATAGTGCACTAGTTTAGACCAGAGCCCTATTCCCTATATGGTGCACTAGTTTAGACCAGAGCCCTATTCCCTATATAGTGCACTAGTTTAGACCAGAGCCCTATTCCCTATATAGTGCACTAGTTTAGACCAGAGTCCTATTCCCTATATAGTGCACTAGTTTAGACCAGAGCCCTATTCCCTATATAGTGCACTAGTTTAGACCAGAGCCCTATTCCCCATATAGTGCACTACTTCAGACCAGAGCCCTATTCCCCATATAGTGCACTAGTTTAGACCAGAGCCCTATTCCCCATATAGTGCACTACTTTAGACCAGAGCCCTATTCCCCATATAGTGCACTACTTTAGACCAGAGCCCTATTCCCTATATAGTGCACTACTTTAGACCAGAGCCCTATTCCCTATATAGTGCACTACTTTAGACCAGTCCTATTCCCTATATAGTGCACTACTTTAGACCAGAGCCCTATTCCCTATATAGTGCACTACTTTAGACCAGAGCCCTATTTCCTGCATAGTGCACTACTTTAGACCAGAGCCCTATTCCCCATATAGTGCACTACTTTAGACCAGAGCCCTATTCCCCATATAGTGCACTACTTTAGACCAGAGTCCTATTCCCTATATAGTGCACTAGTTTAGACCAGAGCCCTATTCCCTATATAGTGCACTACTTTAGACCAGAGTCCTATTCCCTATATAGTGCACTAGTTTAGACCAGAGCCCTATTCCCTATATAGTGCACTAGTTTAGACCAGAGCCCTATTCCCCATATAGTGCACTACTTTAGACCAGAGTCCTATTCCCTATATAGTGCACTAGTTTAGACCAGAGCCCTATTCCCCATATAGTGCACTACTTTAGACCAGAGTCCTATTCCCTATATAGTGCACTAGTTTAGACCAGAGCCCTATTCCCTATATAGTGCACTAGTTTAGACCAGAGCCCTATTCCCCATATAGTGCACTACTTCAGACCAGAGCCCTATTCCCCATATAGTGCACTAGTTTAGACCAGAGCCCTATTCCCCATATAGTGCACTACTTTAGACCAGAGCCCTATTCCTCATATAGTGCACTACTTTAGACCAGAGCCCTATTCCCTATATAGTGCACTACTTTAGACCAGAGCCCTATTCCCTATATAGTGCACTACTTTAGACCAGAGCCCTATTCCCTATATAGTGCACTAGTTTAGACCAGAACCCTATTCCCTATGTAGTGCACTACTTTAGACCATAGACTGTTCACTTGGCTACTGTCCGGCAAACGGAACTGGAGCATCGGCTTTCGGACCAACAGGCTCAGAGACCCTCAACCTGTTAAATAGCCATTAGACAGTTAAATAGCCATTAGACTGTTAAATAGCCATTAGACTGTTAAATAGCCAGTGTGTATGTAGTGTGTGTGTGTGTTTGTGTGAGTGTCAGTGTAGTGTGTGTGAGTGAGTGTGTTTTTATAGTGTGTGTGCGTGAGTGTGTTTTTATAGTGTGTGTGATTGAGTGTGTTTTTATAGTGCGTGTGAGTGTGTATATATAGTGTGTATATATAGTGTGTGTGAGTGTGTATATATAGTGGGGCAAAAAAAGTATTTAGTCAGCCACCAATTGTGCAAGTTCTCCCACTTAAAAAGATGAGAGAGGCCTGTAATTTTCATTATAGGTACACTTCAACTATGACAGACAAAATGAGAAAAAAAATCCAGAAAATCACATTGTAGGATTTTTTTATGAATTTATTTGCAAATTATGGTGGAAAATAAGTATTTGGTCACCTACAAACAAGCAAGGTTTCTGGCTCTCACATACCTGTAACATCTTCTTTAAAAGGCTCCTCTGTCCTCCACTCGTTACCTGTATTAATGGCACCTGTTTGAACTTGTTATCAGTATAAAAGACACCTGTCCACAACCTCAAACAGTCACACTCCAAACTCCACTATGGCCAAGACCAAAGAGCTGTCAAAGGACACCAGAAACAAAATTGTAGACTGAATCTGCAATAGGTAAGCAGCTTGGTTTGAAGAAATCAACTGTGGGAGAAATTATTAGGAAATGGAGACATACAAGACCACTGATAATCTCCCTCGATCTGGGGCTCCACGCAAGATCTCACCCCGTGGGGTCAAAATGATCACAAGAACAGTGAGCAAAAATCCCAGAACCACACGGGGGGACCTAGTGAATGACCTGCAGAGAGCTGGGACCAAATTAACAAAGCCTACCATCAGTAACACACTACGCCGCCAGGGACTCAAATCCTGCAGTGCCAGACGTGTCCCCCTGCTTAAGCCAGTACATGTCCAGGCCTGTCTGAAGTTTGCTAGAGAGCATTTGGATGATCCAGAAGAAGATTGGGAGAACGTCATATGGTCAGATGAAACCAAAATATAACTTTTTGGTAAAAACTCAACTCGTCGTGTTTGGAGGACAAAGAATGCAGAGTTGCATCCAAAGAACACCATACCTACTGTGAAGCATGGGGGTGGAAACATCATGCTTTGGGGCTGTTTTTCTGCAAAGGGACCAGAACGACTGATCCGTGTAAAGGAAAGAATGAATGGGGCCATGTATCGTGAGATTTTGAGTGAAAACCTCCTTCCATCAGCAAGGGCATTGAAGATGAAACGTGGCTGGGTCTTTCAGCATGACAATGATCCCAAACACACCGCCCGGGCAACGAAGGAGTGGCTTCGTAAGAAGCATTTCAAGGTCCTGGAGTGGCCTAGCCAGTCTCCAGATCTCAACCCCAAGAAAATCTTTGGAGGGAGTTGAAAGACCGTGTTGCCCAACAACAGCCCCAAAACATCACTGATCTAGAGGAGATCTGCATGGAGTAATGGGCCAAAATACCAGCAACAGTGTGTGAAAACCTTGTGAAGACTTACAGAAAATGTTTGACCTCTGTCATTGCCAACAAAGGGTATATAACAAAGTATTGAGATAAACTTTTGTTATTGACCAAATACTTATTTTCCACCATAATTTGCAAATAAATTCATTAAAAATCCTACAATGTGATTTTCTCATTTTGTCTGCAATAGTTGAAGTGTACCTATGATGAAAATTACAGGCCTCTCTCATCTTTTTAAGTGGGAGAACTTGCACAATTGGTGGCTGACTAAATACTTTTTTGCCCCACTGTATAGCTGTATAGCATTGATCTGGTAACTTCCTGTATATAGCTCCTCATTGATCTGGTACTTCCTGTATATAACTCCACATTGATCTGGTACTGGTACTTCCTGTATTTTGCTCCACATTGATCTGGTACTGGTACTTTCTGTATATAGCTCCACATTGATCTGGTACTGGTACTTCCTGTATATAGCTCCACATTGATCTGGTACTGGTACTTCCTGTATATAGCTCCACATTGATCTGGTACTGGTACTTTCTGTATATAGCTCCACATTGATCTGGTACTGGTACTTCCTGTATATAGCTCCACATTGATCTGGTACTTCCTGTATATAACTCCACATTGATCTGGTACTTCCTGTATATAGCTCCACAGTGACCTGGTACTTCCTATATATAGCTCCACATGGATCTGGTACTGGTACTCCCTGTATATAGCTCCACATTGATCTGGTACTTCCTGTATATAGCTCCACATTGATCTGGTATTTCCTGTATATAGCTCCACATTGACCTGGTACTTCCTGTATATAGCTCCACACTGATATGGTACTGGTACTTCCTGTATATAGCTCCACATTGATCTGGTACTGATATTCCTTGTATATATAGCTCCACATTGATCTGGTACTTCCTGTATATAGCTCCACATTGATCTGGTACTTCCTGTATATAGCTCCACATTGATCTGGTACTTCCTGTATATAGCTCCACCTTGATCTGGTACTTCCTGTATATAGCCCCACATTGTGTATGTAGCCTGTATGAAGGCTGTATGTAGCCTGTATGAAGCCTGTTTGTAGCCTGTTTGTAGCCTGTATGTAGCCTGTATGTAGCCTGTATGAAGGCTGTATGTAGCCTGTATGAAGCCTGTATGAAGCCTGTATGTAGCCTGTATGAAGTCTGTATAAAGCCTGTATGTAGCCTGTATGAAGCCTGTATGTAACCTGTATGTAGCCTGTATGTAGCCTGTATGTAGCCTGTATGAAGGATGTATGTAGCCTGTATGAAGGCTGTATGTAGCCTGTATGTAGCCTGTATGTAGCCTGTATGAAGCCTGTATGAAGGCTGTATGTAGCCTGTATGTAGCCTGTATGAAGGCTGTATGAAGGCTGTATGTAGCCTGTATGAAGGCTGTATGAAGCCTTTATGACGCCTGTATGTAGCCTGTATGAAGCCTGTATGTAGCCTGTATGAAGGCTGTATGTAGCCTGTATGAAGGCTGTATGTAGCCTGTATGTAGCCTGTATGAAGCCTGTATGAAGGCTGTATGAAGGCTGTATGTAGCCTGTATGAAGGCTGTATGAAGCCTTTATGACGCCTGTATGTAGCCTGTATGAAGCCTGTATGTAGCCTGTATGAAGCCTGTATGAAGCCTGTATGAAGGCTGTATGTAGCCTGTATGAAGGCTGTACGAAGCCTTTATGACGCCTGTATGTAGCCTGTATGAAGCCTGTATGTAGCCTGTATGAAGCCTGTATGAAGCCTGTATGAAGGCTGTATGTAGCCTGTATGAATGCTGTATGTAGCCTGTATGAAGCCTGTATGAAGCCTGTATGTAGCCTGTATGTAGCCTGTATGAAGGCTGTATTTAGCCTGTATGTAGCCTGTATGAAGCCTGTATGAAGCCAGCGATTTACATGAATTGTTTTATTTATATGGACATTGTTTGATTTGTTTGTGCTCTTCTGTCACCAGATTTTCAACACAAGATCACCGTGCAGGCCTCTCCCTCTCATGATCGATGCAGGAGTTTACTGGGTAGTCTCTCCAGCCCTCCCACCAGTCCCCAGGCCCCGTTACTACCACGCCTCAGAGCCATACAACGTAAACACTACATACTATTTACATGACCTTTGACCTTTTAAAAACATTTTTTTTAGCAGAAGGTCTTATCCTGAGTGACTTACAGTCAGCTGATACTGTATATCCTCCTAGGTTTGGGTTGACTATTGACCATATTTACAGTTCAGCACATGTTCTGTATTTTTGTATTTTTTTATATTTTTTTTAAACCTTTATTTAACCAGGAAGGGCTCTTTGAGATTTAAAATCTCTTTTTCAAGAGCGTCCTGGCCAGGATAGGCAGCACCAAGTCATTACAAAAATTACAGACAAAACTACAAGTAATCTAGTAAAAACCATAGAATTCGCAAGAGTATAAAACAGCAAGTTAAAAACATTGACAGGTCAGGGAATCAGTCTCAAGATCGTCATCAGAGATGGGTATTATTTGGAATCATTATGTATTGTTATGAAATGTTTATTTACCATGTGTAACGAAAACATCTTACTAACCACAGCTCTCATGACAAAAAAAACTCCATGCCATGTTTTTGAGTTTTTTTTTGTAAATGTGAACTTCTAAAATGGAGTCTTGTTGCGTGTTTTTTGTAAATGTGAACTTCTAAAATGGAGTCTTGCTGCGTGTTTTTTGTAAATGTGAACTTCTAAAATGGAGTCTTGCTGCGTGTTTTTTGTAAATGTGAACTTCTAAAATGGAGTCTTGTTGCGTGTTTTTTGTAAATGTGAACTTCTAAAATGGAGTCTTGTTGCGTGTTTTTTGTAAATGTGAACTTCTAAAATGGAGTCTTGTTGAGTGTTTTTTGTAAATGTGAACTTCTAAAATGGAGTCTTGTTGAGTGTTTTTTGTAAATGTGAACTTCTAAAATGGAGTCTTGTTTTCCAGTGACTCCTGGAGGTGAGGGGTGTAAAGGTTGGGGCCGGTTGGATGAGGAGGAAGAGAAGAGAGGCTCCAGGAAGAAAGGCCGTATCAGGGGCTCTCACAGAGAACATAGTGATGATGAGAGGTGAGAGGAGGGTTGAGGCAGGGTGAGGGAGGAAGGGTCGGGTATTGGGCAGGGTGAGGGAGGAAGGGTCGGGTATTGGGCAAGGTGAGGGAGGGCGGGGTAGGGTGAGGGAGGGCGGGGCAGGACCAGGGCGGGGCAGGGTGAGGGAGGACCAGGGCGTGGCAGGGTGAGGGAGGACCAGGGCGTGGCAGGGTGAGGGAGGACCAGGGCGTGGCAGGGTGAGGGAGGACCAGGGCGGGGCAGGGTGAGGGAGGACCAGGGCGGGGCAGGGTGAGGGAGGGCGGGGCAGGACCAGGGCGGGGCAGGGCAGGGTGAGGGAGGACCAGGGCGGGCCAGGGTGAGGGAGGACCAGGGCGGGACAGGGTGAGGGCGGGTGGAGCAGGGTGAGGGAGGGCGGGGCAGGATCAGGGCGGGGCAGGGTGAGGGAGGGTGAGGGAGGACCAGGGCGGGGCAGGGCCGGGTGAGGGAGGGTAGGGCAGGACCAGGGCAGGGTGAGGGAGGGCGGGGCAGGACCAGGGCGTCTAACCTGATCGCATACATGTTTGTGCTGTCTTGCATGCAACGACCAGACTACAACCGACCTTAACATGCCACTATTTAGTGATTCTCTATAGCTCTATATCTCCTGCCCCTACCAGCATCAAGGTTCCTCAGGAGGGGAACAGACAGAGGTCCTGCAGCGCCCCAAATCTCCGCAGGTCACCGAGACACAGCCCTGCCATACCAGGGGTACCCAGCCTCACTGAGATGGGTAAGGACTGAAATAGCATCATCAGAGATGGGTAGGGACTGAAATAACATTTTCAGAGATGGGTAAGGACTGAAATAACATCAGAGATGGGTAAGGACTGAAATAGCATTATCAGAGATGGGTAAGGACTGAAATAACATTATCAGAGATGGGTAAGGACTGAAATAACATTATCAGAGATGGGTAAGGACTGAAATAGCATTATCAGAGATGGGTAAGGACTGAAATAACATTATCAGAGATGGGTAAGGACTGAAATAACATTATCAGAGATGGGTAAGGACTGAAATAGCATTATCAGAGATGGGTATGGACTGAAATAACATTATCAGAGATGGGTAAGGACTGAAATAACATTATCAGAGATGGGTAAGGACTGAAATAGCATTATCAGAGATGGGTAAGGACTGAAATAACATTATCAGAGATGGGTAAGGACTGAAATAGCATTATCAGAGATGGGTAAGGACTGAAATAACATTATCAGAGATGGGTAAGGACTGAAATAACATTATCAGAGATGGGTAAGGACTGAAATAACATTATCAGAGATGGGTAAGGACTGAAATAACATTATCGGAGATGGGTAAGGACTGAAATAACATCAGAGATGGGTAAGGACTGAAATAACATCAGAGATGGGTAAGGACTGAAATAACATCAGAGATGGGTAAGGACTGAAATAACATGATCAGAGATGGGTAAGGACTGAAATAACATTATCAGAGATGGGTAAGGACTGAAATAACATGATCAGAGATGGGTAAGGACTGAAATAACATCAGAGATGGGTAAGGACTGAAATAACATCAGAGATGGGTAAGGACTGAATTAGCATTATCAGAGATGGGTAAGGACTGAAATTACATGATCAGAGATGGGTAAGGACTGAAATAACATTATCAGAGATGGGTAAGGACTGAAATAACATCAGAGATGGGTAAGGACTGAAATAACATGATCAGAGATGGGTAAGGACTGAAATAACATTATCAGAGATGGATAAGGACTGAAATAACATTATCAGAGATGGGTAAGGACTGAAATAACATTATCAGAGATGGGTAAGGACTGAAATAACATGATCAGAGATGGGTAAGGACTGAAATAACATGATCAGAGATGGGTAAGGACTGAAATAACATGATCAGAGATGGGTAAGGACTGAAATAACATGATCAGAGATGATGGGTAAGGACTGAAATAACATGATCAGAGATGGGTAAGGACTGAAATAGCATTATCAGAGATGGGTAAGGTCTGAAATAGCATTATCAGAGATGGGTAAGGACTGAAATAACATTATCAGAGATGGGTAAGGACTGAAATAGCATTATCAGAGATGGGTAAGGACTGAAATAACATTATCAGAGATGGGTAAGGACTGAAATAACATTATCAGAGATGGGTAAGGACTGAAATAACATTATCAGAGATGGATAAGGACTGAAATAACATCAGAGATGGGTAAGGACTGAAATAACATTATCAGAGATGGGTAAGGACTGAAATAACATCAGAGATGGGTAAGGACTGAAATAACATCAGAGATGGGTAAGGACTGAAATAGCATTATCAGAGATGGGTAAGGACTGAAATAACATGATCAGAGATGGGTAAGGACTGAAATAACATGATCAGAGATGGGTAAGGACTGAAATAACATTATCAGAGATGGGTAAGGACTGAAATAACATTATCAGAGATGGGTAAGGACTGAAATAACATCAGAGATGGGTAAGGACTGAAATAACATGATCAGAGATGGGTAAGGACTGAAATAACATTATCAGAGATGGGTAAGGACTGAAATAACATTATCAGAGATGGGTAAGGACTGAAATAACGTTATCAGAGATGGGTAAGGACTGAAATAACATTATCAGAGATGGGTAAGGACTGAAATAACATGATCAGAGATGGGTAAGGACTGAAATAACATTATCAGAGATGGGTAAGGACTGAAATAACATGATCAGAGATGGGTAAGGACTGAAATAACATGATCAGAGATGGGTAAGGACTGAAATAACATGATCAGAGATGGGTAAGGACTGAAATAACATGATCAGAGATGGGTAAGGACTGAAATAGCATGATCAGAGATGGGTAAGGACTGAAATAATATTATCAGAGATGGGTAAGGTCTGAAATAGCATTATCAGAGATGGGTAAGGACTGAAATAGCATTATCAGAGATGGGTAAGGACTGAAATAACATTATCAGAGATGGGTAAGGTCTGAAATAGCATTATCAGAGATGGGTAAGGACTGAAATAACATTATCAGAGATGGGTAAGGACTGAAATAACATTATCAGAGATGGGTAAGGACTGAAATAGCATTATCAGAGATGGGTAAGGACTGAAATAACATTATCAGAGATGGGTAAGGACTGAAATAAGATTGATACTGATAGCCTAACATGCTGACCAGACTGCACGCATGTTGATTTTTGTCCACCCACACCAGACGCAATATTGTTGAAATATCAAAACGAACTCTGAACCAACTATATTAATTTGGGGACAGGTCGAAAAGCATTAAACATTTCTGGCAATTTAGCTAGCTAGCTTGTTGTTGCTACTAATTTGTCCTGGGATAAACATTGGGTTGTTATTTTACCTGAAAGGCACCTCTACTCTGACAATTAATCCACAGAGAAATGGGCAAACCGAGTTAGTTTCTAGTAATCTCTCCTCCTTCAGGCTTCTTCTTCTGTGGTCTTTATATGGCGGTTGGCAACCAACTTTAAGGTGCAACACCACCACCAACTGGACTGGAGTGTGGACCTCAGTTCATCTTCCAATCAGCCACGTGGGAATACGCTCCTAAAAACCAATGAGAAGATGGGAGAGGCGGGACTTGCAGGGCATCAAGCATCACAAATAGAACCAAGTTCTATATTAGCGCCTGGCTACGCAGATGCTCGTTGACGCTCTCGCGAGCAGTGTGGGTGCAATGATTGAATAACATGTATGTGTACAAGCAGCAGTGTGGTCAGCATGTAACAGAGCTAGGTAAGGAACATGTACCTTAGCAACAATAATGTAATGTGGTGAAACCCTCTCCTCCCTGTAGAGAATGAAGACTGCTGTTACACCACTGACCCAGGGGCCAACGCATCCCCCAGCCAATCCTACCTCTGCATCCCCTTCCACAAGGAGGGGCCTGTTGCCGATGGTAACGCAGGAGGAGGCGGGGAGTACTACCCTAGTTACCGTAGCACCCAGGCCCCGGACACGCCCCCCAGTAGGAAGAGTCCTGCCGGGCGGGGGAGGTCAGAGCTGGTGCTACTGGGGTGTGGGGCCTTGCTGGCTGCAGTAGGACTGGGCTTCAATATGACGACTCTGGCCCAGCCTGGAACTGGTTCTGGGTCTGGGACTGGTTCTGGGCCTGGGACTGGTTCTGGGTCTGGGACTGAGGGGGCTGGGGAAAGCAACAAGCCACCTCGCTGGGAGGGCTTCTTCCATCGTACAGGGACAGGGGGCCAGAGACGGAGCACCAGTCCCCCCACACGCAAGCTCTTCAGGCGGGGAGGGGACAAGGAGAGCCCCCTGAAGAACTCGGTTGCCCCGGTGACGGAGCGGGTTGGAGGTGGACTGTTTCCGTCCTCTCTCACACTGCTGTCACTGTCGTCTGTGTCGGACTGTAATTCTACGCGGTCTCTGTTACGATCTGATAGTGAGGAACTGTTGGTCTACCGTACTGCTTCTCCCCAGGCCCCTGTTCAGCCTGCTGTCCAGCCCCACACCTCTGTTCACCCCCAGCCCCAGCATGCCTCACTCAACCCCTTGGTCAACACACACCTGGAGAGCTTCAAGCGTCACCCTCGGCAGTCCCTGACCCCGACCCATCTTCCCTCCGCTCCTTCCTCCTCACGTTGTCTACACCGTACTCCCTCTGACGGAGCCATCGAGACACGCTGCCCTCCTCCAAACTATATCCATCCTTTTCCTTTACCCGTCAGAGCAGCTCTGGAGCCTTCAGGTATCTTTACTGTTCTCCTACAAACGGTTTGTTGTTGATCTGCTCGAGCTATATGGCCTGATTCATCCTGTCTTAATATCCCTAGATGTTCTACAACTGTTTTTCTTTTTCTCTATTCTCAAACAGATGGAGGTCTCAGGGGTCTAAGTGACAACGTATCCCAGGTTCCCCGGTTGCCAGATCCAAATCTGGTGTTTCCCCCTACACCGCGCCGCCGCTGCCCTCCTGAACGACCCAAAACCCTGGACTTCCTGGTTAGACCACGTCCCTCGCCACGGGTACGCTGCGACGTCTTCCTGGGCCAGTCACCTGGACGGGGCAGAGGAGGGGGGCAGGGGAATGGAGAGTCCCCAGCCCACACCACCAGTACAAACACCCCTCCCACGGTGGAGTTTGGCAGGGACATGACCGTGCTTCCTACCCCCTTGGAGCCCCCAACACCATCCCCAAGGAGGGGACACAGTCTGGAGGCCCCGACGCCCTCACCAAGGAGGGGACACCCACTGCTAACCCATCACATGGAGCCCAGAGACATGGAGGTACTAGCCACCCCCATGGAGCACCCTTACGCCTGCTCAACCTCCCCGCGACGGAGGGGGGACAGTCTGCTGGACCAACAGGACGAGGAACAGTGTCTGGACCCAACCCTCCCACTCTGCAAACCCGAGTCCCAGTTTCCCAAATGTTCCCCGTACCGCTACCGGCCTGGGTTCTTTTCCTAACCTGGTCCAGTCTGGGTTCTGGTCCTCCTCTGGTCCAACCTGGGTTCTGATCCTAACTCCGTCCATCTAGCGCTACCAGCTTGGGTTTTGGTCCTAACCTGGTCCCTCTAGCGCTATTGGCCTGGGTTCTGGTCCTAACCTGGTCAAGTCTGTGTTCTGGCCCTAACCTGGTCCAGCCTGGGTTCTTTTCCTAACCCAGTCTCCGTACTGCGACCAGCCTAACTTTGGATCCTCTCTTAAAAACACCAACAGAATCATTTCCTAGAGTCCTAGAAATATACCCAGCCCACACTGTTGCAGAGGAGGGGGGGAGGACTGGGACAGCCAGCCCACACTGTTGCAGAGGAGGGGAGGAGGACTGGGCCAGCCAGCTCACACTGTTGCAGAGGAGGGGAGGAGGACTGGGCCAGCCAGCCCACACTGTTGCAGAGGAGGGGGGGAGGACTGGGCCAGCCAGCTCACACTGTTGCAGAGGAGGGGAGGAGGACTGGGCCAGCCAGCCCACACTGTTGCAGAGGAGGGGGGAGGACTGGGCCAGCAAGCCCACACTGTTGTAGAGGAGGACTGGGCCAGCCAGCCCACACTGTTGTAGAGGAGGGGGGGAGGACTGGGCCAGCCAGCCCACACTGTTGTAGAGGAGGACTGGGCCAGCCAGCCCACACTGTTGTAGAGGACGGGAGGAGGACTGGGCCAGCCAGCCCACACTGTTGTAGAGGAGGATTGGGCCAGCCAGCCCACACTGTTGTTGAGGGAGGGGGGGGGGGACTGGGCCAGCCAGCCCACACTGTTGTAGAGGACGGGAGGAGGACTGGGCCAGCCAGCCCACACTGTTGTAGAGGAGGACTGGGCCAGCCAGCCCACACTGTTGCAGAGGAGGGGGGGAGGACTGGGCCAGTCAGCCCACACTGTTGTAGAGGAAGGGAGGAGGACTGGGCCAGCCAGCCCACACTGTTGCAGAGGAAGGGAGGAGGACTGGGCCAGCCAGCTCACACTGTTGTAGAGGAAGGGAGGAGGACTGGGCCAGCCAGCTCACACTGTTGTAGAGGAGGAGAGGAGGACTGGGCCAGCCAGCCCACACTGTTGTAGAGGAAGGGAGGAGGACTGGGCCAGCCAGCTCACACTGTTGTAGAGGAGGAGAGGAGGACTGGGCCAGCCAGCCCACACTGTTGTAGAGGAAGGGAGGAGGGCTGGGCCAGCCAGACCACACTGTTGCAGAGGAGGACTGGGTCAGACCACACTGTTGCAGAGGAGGAGAGGAGGACTGGGTCAGACCACACTGTTTTAGAGGACAGGAGGAGGACTGGGTCAGACCACACTGTTGGAGAGGAGGAGAGGAGGACTGGGTCAGACCACACTGTTTTAGAGGACAGGAGGAGGACTGGGTCAGACCACACTGTTGCAGAGGAGGAGAGGAGGACTGGGTCCACTATTAGGCTCTTAGGCTATGGATTGTTCATGTGACAGAATTATATTTGTGTCTGGTCTGAGGAGTTCTTCTCTCACTGCAGACAGGAGCCCTATCCGGAGCAATATATTTAGGAAGCTGGGACATTGAGGTTTCTGCATCATGATGCATTTTAACATGACACTGCAACACTCTATAACAGTCATATTATCTCCCCCATTAACATGACACTACAACATTCTATAACAGCCATGTTATCTCCCCGTTAACATGACACTACAACACTCTATAACAGCCATGTTATCTCCCCCATTAACATGACACTACAACATTCTATAACAGCCATATTATCTCCCCCATTAACATGACACTACAACATTCTATAACAGCCATGTTATCTCCACGTTAACATGACACTACAACACTCTATAACAGCCATGTTATCTCCCAGTTAACATGACACTACAACATTCTATAACAGCCATATTATCTCCCCCATTAACATGACATTACAACATTCTATAACAGCCATGTTATCTCCCCGTTAACATGACACTACAACACTCTATAACAGCCATGCTATCTCCCAGTTAACATGACTCTGCAACATTCTATAACAGCCATGTTATCTCCCCCATTAACATGACACTACAACATTCTATAACAGCCATGTTATCTCCCCCATTAACATGACACTACAACATTCTATAACAGCCATGTTATCTCCCCCGTTAACATGACACTACAACATTCTATAACAGAAATATTATCTCCCCCGTTAACATGACACTACAACATTCTATAACAGCCATGTTATCTCCCCCATTAACATGACACTACAACATTCTATAACAGCCATGTTATCTCCCCCGTTAACATGACACTACAACATTCTATAACAGACATATTATCTCCCCCATTAACATGACACTACAACATTCTATAACAGACAGATTATCTCCCCCATTAACATGACACTACAACATTCTATAACAGCCATGTTATCTCCCCCATTAACATGACACTACAACATTCTATAACAGCCATGTTATCTCCCCCGTTAACATGACACTACAACACTCTATAACAGCCATGTTATCTCCCCGTTAACATGACACTACAACACTCTATAACAGCCATGCTATCTCCCAGTTAACATGACACTGCAACATTCTATAACAGCCATGTTATCTCGCCCATTAACATGACACTACAACATTCTATAACAGCCATGTTATCTCCCCCATTAACATGACACTACAACATTCTATAACAGCCATGTTATCTCCCCCGTTAACATGACACTACAACATTCTATAACAGAAATATTATCTCCCCCGTTAACATGACACTACAACATTCTATAACAGCCATGTTATCTCCCCCATTAACATGACACTACAACATTTTATAACAGCCATGTTATCTCCCCCGTTAACATGACACTACAACATTCTATAACAGACATATTATCTCCCCCATTAACATGACACTACAACATTCTATAACAGCCATGTTATCTCCCCCATTAACATGACACTACAACATTCTATAACAGCCATGTTATCTCCCCCGTTAACATGACACTACAACATTCTATAACAGAAATATTATCTCCCCCGTTAACATGACACTACAACATTCTATAACAGCCATGTTATCTCCCCCGTTAACATGACACTACAACATTCTATAACAGACATATTATCTCCCCCATTAACATGACACTACAACATTCTATAACAGCCATATTATCTCCCCCATTAACATGACACTACAACATTCTATAACAGACATATTATCTCCCCCATTAACATGACACTGCAACATTCTATAACAGACATATTATCTCCCCCATTAACATGACACTGCAACATTCTATAACAGACATATTATCTCCCCCGTTAACATTACATGGAGAATATTTAAACAATGCAATGTCACTGAATGTCTAGAATTTAAAACAATAATCAACCTTCTAAAAGTTGGACCTTCTCTTTAAATATATGGCTCTGGTCCTGTTTGTCCATTTATGAAAGTGGAACTGGCAGCTAATTTTAGTTACTTTGCAGATACGAAACAAACAGACAATCATAATATCAGTCAACAAATATCAACTTCCCAGTTCGTGCTACAAAAACCAACCTTTATAAGAGTTTTAAAAAAAAATAGGTACTACATTTGACTAAATTTTCCATGACGTACACTAAGGCATTGTTGTCAGAATAGATGGATGCAGTTCAATACATGATTAATATAATTCACCAATACATTTCTTGGTGGTCAAAAAAAAAAAAATGCTATCAGGTTGTAAATCACAGCTTGTACATTGTTGTCAGAATAGATGGATGTCTGCCTCCACCCGTTCATCTGCCACCACCCATTCATCTGCCTCCACCCATTCATCTGCCTCCCCCCATTCATCTGCCTCCACCCATTCATCTGCCTCCACCCATTCATCTGCCTCCACCCATTCATCTGCCTCCCCCCATTCATCTGCCTCCACCCATTCATCTGCCTCCACCCATTCATCTGCCTCCACCCATTCATCTGCCACCACCCATTCATCTGCCTCCACCCATTCATCTGCTTCCCCCCATTCATCTGCCTCCACCCGTTCATCTGCCTCCACCCATTAATCTGCCTCCACCCATTCATCTGCCTCCACCCATTCATCTGCCTCCCCCCATTCATCTGCCTCCACCCAATCATCTGCCACCACCCGTTCATCTGCCTCCACCCATTCATCTGCCTCCCCCATTCATCTGCCTCCACCCGTTCATCTGCCTCCACCCATTCATCTGCCTCCACCCGTTCATCTGCCACCACCCATTCATCTGCCTCCACCCATTCATCTGCCTCCACCCGTTCATCTGCCTCCACCCATTCATTTGCCTCCACCCGTTCATCTGCCACCACCCATTCATCTGCCACCACCCTTTGGGGATGCACTGTTTCAGTTTCAATGACTCGATATTTGACAAAAACGGACTAATGTAGCTAAGGCTAATGACAATACAATCAAACTAGCGAGGGCAATGATCACAAGTCAATCATAACGTGGCTAATAGGTTTGTGTATCTATTGATAGTGCAAGTTAAAAACACAGGGCTGAGAGGATATCATGTCATTGGAGGAGTGAGTGACCTCTTTCGGTAAACTCTGGCAAAAAAATGTAATTAAATTGTTGCCAGCAGCACAGTTAGTCACTAATGCTCTGGATAACATGAAAACTGCCTAACCAGCTCTGCTAGGGGGAGTAAAATGGTCAGGTAAGGTGTTCTCTCAGTTGTGTCTGGAAGTAGCTATCAAACTAGCCAAAATTAGACAGTTAGCTTGGATGCTTGACTGCGGTTGTGAGGAACGCGCGGATCAACCCTCAGCAACAGCGTTAAGTGTTATTAGTACAGTGTACGTTTGAACAGCGAAACGCTCTGAATTTATGCACGCTAACACACTGAAGGCAGTTTACGAACCCAGAGCGCACGCTAACACACTGAAGGCTGTTTACGAACCCAGAGCGCACGCTAACACACTGAAGGCAGTTTACGAACCCAGAGCGCACTCTAACACACTGGGGGCAGTTTACGCACCCAGAGCGCACCCTAACACACTGGAGGCAGTTTACGAACCCAGAGTGCACGCTAACACACTGGAGGCAGTTTACGAACCCAGAGCGCACGCTAACACACTGGAGGCAGTTTATGCACCCAGAGCGCACGCTAACACACTGGAGGCAGTTTACGAACCCAGAGCGCACGCTAACACACTGGAGGCAGTTTACGAACCCCAGAGCGCAGTTTACGCACCCAGAGCGCACGCTAACACACTGGAGGCAGTTTACGAACCCAGAGCGCACGCTAACACACTGGAGGCAGTTTACGAACCCAGAGCGCACGCTAACACACTGGAGGCAGTTTACGCACCCAGAGCGCACGCTAACACACTGGAGGCAGTTTACGCACCCAGAGCGCACGCTAACACACTGGAGGCAGTTTACGCACCCAGAGCGCACGCTAACACACTGGAGGCAGTTTACGAACCCAGAGCGCACGCTAACACACTGGAGGCAGTTTACGAACGCATCCTTAGTTGTCAATCAAATGCATGTGTCATAGATCAAATGGGTGGGAAGGCAAGTTCCCAGTCAGTTCTCAACGCGTGGGTTGGAACAAGCATGCGTCAATCGGCAGAAGTACGAGCAGGCTACTATTCCCCATCGTTTATAGGTGCAATTCTGACAACCAACTAGCTGAACAATGTTATCTAATGTTCCCTCTTTAGACTTGAGCTCATCTCGCTCCGGCTAGCATTAGTTGTTGATCTTGTTGTTGATGATGTGTATAACTGAGGGAGAGAGAGAGCCTGTCTTTTCGTGGATGTTTTATCGGTAGGACTGTAAAGTTCCCAAATGTAAGAGGACTCCCGTGGTATTTTACATATTTACAGAAATCCATTCAGGTGTATTTTGTGTTTTTTTTAGCGAATGAGATGTAATGATCTCAAGTCACACTGTTGCTACTGACTGTAAACACACAGTCCAGTTCAAAGTGAATGGTGACAGGTCCTACTGCCTGTAAACACACAGTCCAGTTCAAAGTGAATGATGACAGGTCCTACTGCCTGTAAACACACAGTCCAGTTCAAAGTGAATGGTGACAGGTCCTACTGCCTGTAAACACACAGTCCAGTTCAAAGTGAATGATGACAGGTCCTACTGCCTGTAAACACACAGTCCAGTTCAAAGTGAATGATGACAGGTCCTACTGCCTGTAAACACACAGTCCAGTTCAAAGTGAATGATGACAGGTCCTACTGCCTGTAAACACACAGTCCAGTTCAAAGTGAATGGTGACAGGTCCTACTGCCTGTAAACACACAGTCCAGTTCAAAGTGAATGGTGACAGGTCCTACTGCCTGTAAACACACAGTCCAGTTCAAAGTGAATGGTGACAGGTCCATATGGCAAATGGCTTATTTGCATAAAGACCTACTGTAGCTCTGATTGGCTATGGCACACCGGTCTGCATTGACTCTGGTCCTGGATGAGACCGGTGTTTCTAATGGGGGTTTTATTTACTGCAGTGTCTACCAATTGTCCAAAACACATGGCTGCTTTCCCACTCTATATTGATATAGAATTTTCACAAATGCCTTACTCTACGTCATTCCTAAACATTCTATGATTTTATGAAAACGTGAAAATGACGATATCTAAGTGCTTGTTTGTCAGAAAATGTTAAAAAAAAAAAATAATAATAATAAATAAAAAATATATTCTTCCTGGGGGTGTATGTGAACAGATTGTAATATGATTTCCTGTTGTTAAAAACGCTGTCAGTTCCACTTTAGGCTTACTGTAAAACCCTATGACAAGCTGATGCTATGGCTGGAGTTTCTCTTGGCTGGGATGATGGCTTGGATCCAGCAAAAGGCCTAGGGCGTTGATAACTTCACAAAGCTTTACAATTTTTATTTATTTATTATTTTTATTTTGTATTCAAGAGTTAAAGATTGTGCATTTTATTAATAAACAAAGTGCACTTTTTTGGGGGGCAGCATCATGAATGTAAAGCTTGGTTTTGTTTATTAGTTTCTTCATTTATTCAGTGATATGTTATTTTTTTTCTGCAAGCAAAACAACCTCAACTTTCTCCCGTGTCACTTGATTGATTTGTATCTCGTCACTCTTGAATGTTTTCTGGGCTGCTGCTTGTGTTGCAGTTACACTTTCTTCTGTTATATCTCTGTAAGTATCAAGCACTCTATATTTGCATCCCAAATGGTACCCTATTCCCTATATAGTGCACTACTTTAGACCAGAGCCCTATTCTCTTTATAGTGCACTACTTTAGACCAGAGCCCTATTCTCTTTGTAGTGCACTACTTTAGACCAGATTTGGGACTCATACTAAATCTTCAATACTAAAACACTTCCAGAAATATCCTGATAAAATGTGATGTTAGTAAATCTACATGTCTCTTTGCACCACCCATCACCACAGGGCTTCAGTAAAATACACTGCCCACCACCACAGGGCTTCAGTAAAATACACCACCAACAACGCCCATCACCACAGGGCTTCAGTAAAATACACCACCAACAACGCCCATCACCACAGGGCTTCAGTAAAATACACCACCCATCACCACAGGGCTTCAGTAAAATACACTGCCCATCACCACAGGGCTTCAGTAAAATACACCGCCCACCACCACAGGGCTTCAGTAAAATACACTGCCCATCACCACAGGGCTTCAGTAAAATACACCACCCATCACCACAGGGCTTCAGTAAAATACACCGCCCATCACCACAGGGCTTCAGTAAAATACACCACCAACACCGCCCATCACCACAGGGCTTCAGTAAAATACACCGCCCATCACCACAGGGCTTCAGTAAAATACACCGCCCATCACCACAGGGCTTCAGTAAAATACACCGCCCATCACCACAGGGCTTCAGTAAAATACACCGCCCATCACCACAGGGCTTCAGTAAAATACACCGCCCATCACCACAGGGCTTCAGTAAAATACACCACCAACACCGCCCATCACCACAGGGCTTCAGTAAAATACACCGCCCATCACCACAGGGCTTCAGTAAAATACACCACCCATCACCACAGGGCTTCAGTAAAATACACAGCCCATCACCACAGGGCTTCAGTAAAATACACCACCCATCACCACAGGGCTTCAGTAAAATACACCGCCCATCACCACAGGGCTTCAGTAAAATACACCACCCATCACCACAGGGCTTCAGTAAAATACACAGCCCATCACCACAGGGCTTCAGTAAAATACACCACCCATCACCACAGGGCTTCAGTAAAATACACAGCCCATCACCACAGGGCTTCAGTAAAATACACTGCCCATCACCACAGGGCTTCAGTAAAATACACCGCCCATCACCACAGGGCTTCAGTAAAATACACCGCCCATCACCACAGGGCTTCAGTAAAATACACCGCCCATCACCACAGGGCTTCAGTAAAATACACCGCCAACACCACAGGGCTTCAGTAAAATACACCGCCCATCACCACAGGGCTTCAGTAAAATACACCACCCATCACCACAGGGCTTCAGTAAAATACACCGCCAACACCGCCCATCACCACAGGGCTTCAGTAAAATACACCACCCATCACCACAGGGCTTCAGTAAAATACACCACCAACAACGCCCATCACCACAGGGCTTCAGTAAAATACACCACCAACACCGCCCATCACCACAGGGCTTCAGTAAAATACACCACCAACACCACCCATCACCACAGGGCTTCAGTAAAATACACCACCAACACCGCCCATCACCACAGGGCTTCAGTAAAATACACTGCCCATCACCACAGGGCTTCAGTAAAATACACTGCCCATCACCACAGGGCTTCAGTAAAATACACCACCAACAACGCCCATCACCACAGGGCTTCAGTAAAATACACCACCCATCACCACAGGGCTTCAGTAAAATACACCACCCATCACCACAGGGCTTCAGTAAAATACACCACCAACACCGCCCATCACCACAGGGCTTCAGTAAAATACACCACCAACACCGCCCATCACCACAGGGCTTCAGTAAAATACACTGCCCATCACCACAGGGCTTCAGTAAAATACACCGCCCATCACCACAGGGCTTCAGTAAAATACACCACCAACAACGCCCATCACCACAGGGCTTCAGTAAAATACACCGCCCATCACCACAGGGCTTCAGTAAAATACACCACCAACACCGCCCATCACCACAGGGCTTCAGTAAAATACACCACCAACACCGCCCATCACCACAGGGCTTCAGTAAAATACACCGCCCATCACCACAGGGCTTCAGTAAAATACACCACCAACAACGCCCATCACCACAGGGCTTCAGTAAAATACACCGCCCATCACCACAGGGCTTCAGTAAAATACACCACCAACACCGCCCATCACCACAGGGCTTCAGTAAAATACACCACCAACACCGCCCATCACCACAGGGCTTCAGTAAAATACACCACCAACACCGCCCATCACCACAGGGCTTCAGTAAAATACACCACCAACACCGCCCATCACCACAGGGCTTCAGTAAAATACACCACCCATCACCACAGGGCTTCAGTAAAATACACCGCCAACACCGCCCATCACCACAGGGCTTCAGTAAAATACACCACCCATCACCACAGGGCTTCAGTAAAATACACCACCAACACCGCCCATCACCACAGGGCTTCAGTAAAATACACTGCCCATCACCACAGGGCTTCAGTAAAATACACCACCAACACCGCCCATCACCACAGGGCTTCAGTAAAATACACCACCAACACCGCCCATCACCACAGGGCTTCAGTAAAATACACCACCAACACCGTCCATCACCACAGGGCTTCAGTAAAATACACCACCAACACCGCCCATCACCACAGGGCTTCAGTAAAATACACCACCAACAACGCCCATCACCACAGGGCTTCAGTAAAATACACCACCAACAACGCCCATCACCACAGGGCTTCAGTAAAATACACCACCAACAACGCCCATCACCACAGGGCTTCAGTAAAATACACCGCCCATCACCACAGGGCTTCAGTAAAATATACCACCAACAACGCCCATCACCACAGGGCTTCAGTAAAATACACTGCCCATCACCACAGGGCTTCAGTAAAATACACCACCAACACCGCCCATCACCACAGGGCTTCAGTAAAATACACTGCCCATCACCACAGGGCTTCAGTAAAATACACTGCCCATCACCACAGGGCTTCAGTAAAATACACCGCCCATCACCACAGGGCTTCAGTAAAATACACCGCCCATCACCACAGGGCTTCAGTAAAATACACCACCCATCACCACAGGGCTTCAGTAAAATACACCACCAACACCGCCCATCACCACAGGGCTTCAGTAAAATACACTGCCCATCACCACAGGGCTTCAGTAAAATACACTGCCCATCACCACAGGGCTTCAGTAAAATACACCGCCCATCACCACAGGGCTTCAGTAAAATACACCACCCATCACCACAGGGCTTCAGTAAAATACACCACCAACACCGCCCATCACCACAGGGCTTCAGTAAAATACACCACCCATCACCACAGGGCTTCAGTAAAATACACCACCAACACCGCCCATCACCACAGGGCTTCAGTAAAATACACTGCCCATCACCACAGGGCTTCAGTAAAATACACCACCAACACCGCCCATCACCACAGGGCTTCAGTAAAATACACCACCAACACCGCCCATCACCACAGGGCTTCAGTAAAATACACCACCAACACCGTCCATCACCACAGGGCTTCAGTAAAATACACCACCAACACCGCCCATCACCACAGGGCTTCAGTAAAATACACCACCAACAACGCCCATCACCACAGGGCTTCAGTAAAATACACCACCAACAACGCCCATCACCACAGGGCTTCAGTAAAATACACCACCAACAACGCCCATCACCACAGGGCTTCAGTAAAATACACCGCCCATCACCACAGGGCTTCAGTAAAATATACCACCAACAACGCCCATCACCACAGGGCTTCAGTAAAATACACTGCCCATCACCACAGGGCTTCAGTAAAATACACAGCCCATCACCACAGGGCTTCAGTAAAATACACTGCCCATCACCACAGGGCTTCAGTAAAATACACCACCAACAACGCCCATCACCACAGGGCTTCAGTAAAATACACCGCCCATCACCACAGGGCTTCAGTAAAATACACCACCAACAACGCCCATCACCACAGGGCTTCAGTAAAATACACCACCAACACAGCCCATCACCACAGGGCTTCAGTAAAATACACCACCAACACCGCCCATCACCACAGGGCTTCAGTAAAATACACCACCAACACAGCCCATCACCACAGGGCTTCAGTAAAATACACCACCAACACCGCCCATCACCACAGGGCTTCAGTAAAATACACAGCCCATCACCACAGGGCTTCAGTAAAATACACTGCCCATCACCACAGGGCTTCAGTAAAATACACCACCAACAACGCCCATCACCACAGGGCTTCAGTAAAATACACCGCCCATCACCACAGGGCTTCAGTAAAATACACCACCAACAACGCCCATCACCACAGGGCTTCAGTAAAATACACCACCAACAACGCCCATCACCACAGGGCTTCAGTAAAATACACCACCAACACCGCCCATCACCACAGGGCTTCAGTAAAATACACCACCAACAACGCCCATCACCACAGGGCTTCAGTAAAATACACCGCCCATCACCACAGGGCTTCAGTAAAATACACCACCAACAACGCCCATCACCACAGGGCTTCAGTAAAATACACCACCAACAACGCCCATCACCACAGGGCTTCAGTAAAATACACCACCAACACCGCCCATCACCACAGGGCTTCAGTAAAATACACCACCAACAACGCCCATCACCACAGGGCTTCAGTAAAATACACCACCAACAACGCCCATCACCACAGGGCTTCAGTAAAATACACCACCAACAACGCCCATCACCACAGGGCTTCAGTAAAATACACCACCAACAACGCCCATCACCACAGGGCTTCAGTAAAATATACCACCAACACCGTCCATCACCACAGGGCTTCAGTAAAATACACCACCAACACCGCCCATCACCACAGGGCTTCAGTAAAATATACCACCAACACCGCCCATCACCACAGGGCTTCAGTAAAATACACCACCAACAACGCCCATCACCACAGGGCTTCAGTAAAATACACCACCAACAACGCCCATCACCACAGGGCTTCAGTAAAATACACCACCAACAACGCCCATCACCACAGGGCTTCAGTAAAATACACCACCAACAACGCCCATCACCACAGGGCTTCAGTAAAATACACCGCCCATCACCACAGGGCTTCAGTAAAATACACCACCAACACCGCCCATCACCACAGGGCTTCAGTAAAATACACCACCAACAACGCCCATCACCACAGGGCTTCAGTAAAATACACCACCAACAACGCCCATCACCACAGGGCTTCAGTAAAATACACCGCCCATCACCACAGGGCTTCAGTAAAATACACCACCAACAACGCCCATCACCACAGGGCTTCAGTAAAATACACCGCCCATCACCACAGGGCTTCAGTAAAATACACCACCAACACCGCCCATCACCACAGGGCTTCAGTAAAATACACCACCAACAACGCCCATCACCACAGGGCTTCAGTAAAATACACCACCAACAACGCCCATCACCACAGGGCTTCAGTAAAATACACCACCAACAACGCCCATCACCACAGGGCTTCAGTAAAATACACCACCAACAACGCCCATCACCACAGGGCTTCAGTAAAATACACCACCAACAACGCCCATCACCACAGGGCTTCAGTAAAATATACCACCAACACCGCCCATCACCACAGGGCTTCAGTAAAATACACTGCCCATCACCACAGGGCTTCAGTAAAATACACTGCCCATCACCACAGGGCTTCAGTAAAATACACCGCCCATCACCACAGGGCTTCAGTAAAATACACCACCAACACCGCCCATCACCACAGGGCTTCAGTAAAATACACTGCCCATCACCACAGGGCTTCAGTAAAATACACCGCCCATCACCACAGGGCTTCAGTAAAATACACCGCCCATCACCACAGGGCTTCAGTAAAATACACTGCCCATCACCACAGGGCTTCAGTAAAATACACCGCCAACACCGCCCATCACCACAGGGCTTCAGTAAAATATACCGCCCACCACCACAGGGCTTCAGTAAAATACACCGCCCATCACCACAGGGCTTCAGTAAAATACACTGCCCACCACCACAGGGCTTCAGTAAAATACACCGCCCATCACCACAGGGCGCCCTTTAGTGACATGTATAGCTATAATATAAATATATCTCTATCAGGATTTGGGTCAATTCCATTTCAATTCCAGTCAATTCAGGAAGTACATTGAAATTCCAATTCTCTTCAATGCTTTTTTCAACAAGGATTTGGAATTTGGGAACTTGATTTTTACTTTAATGAATTGACTGGAATTTAAATGGAATTGACACGACCCTGATCTCTGCTTATATAATGCTCTGATTATGCTTATTAAAAAAACAAACGTTGTATGTACTTTGTCTGAGGCCCGGGTATGTCTGATCCCATGAGAATTATCACCAGAATGTGTGTTGCAGTTGTTCAAGGTGAAACCTGTCTATTTGTATAGCCTGTTTGTGCTATCATACTATCAACTCCTTGGCATTCATTGTCAATGCCAAGAGGACAAAGGGATACAAAGCAGGATCCATCAGATCAAACCTAAATATTCAGATTTATATACTTTCTATTTCTTGTTTTTTTCTCCCCTTGTGTTTTATATATATTTCCCACACTATGAGGTTGGAATAATACTGTGAAAATCGTGAACATGGATGATAATGCATTTTTTTTTTGGGGGCCGGTGAGAGCTGTTTGAAAAGACCGCCTGAAATTGTCAGCCTGTTTCGTTCCCATGGCGACGTCACCAGGCGGTTAAAAAAAAAAAAGCCCCATTTAGGCTCGTCCGATTTGGCCCCTCACTCAGACCACTCTCAGACAGTCCTAGCAAAACTCTTTGCATTAAGAAATTTCTCTTTGACCAGTTTTAATTGAAAACAATCCCCGTAAGGTACTTCATTGTTACCTAGAACTTATTTGATTTTGAGATAAAAAAATTGTCTGCATTGAACCTTTTAAATGATCTAGAAAATCAATCGTTTTTTTAATGGTTGTTTAACACCGTTAGGGGCAGCAGGGAGCCGAGCGGTTAAGAGCATTGGGTCAGTAACCGAAAGATCGCTGGTTCGAATCCCTGAGCCGACTAGGTAAAAAAAAAAATGTGTCAATGTGCCCTTGAGCAAAGCACTTATCCATAATTGCTTCGGTAAAGTTGCTCTGGATAACAGTGTCTGCTAAATTATGTAAATGTTAGCTGGCTAACTCATATGGCCTGCTAAAGTATTATGCCCTATCTGGGACCACTAGGCTAGGATCTATTGTCCATAGAGAAACATCTGTATTGTACATTACTAACGTGTCTCATAAGCTATTGTTGAAATCATTTGGAGATTTTGATTCAATGTGTCCGTTTTGTTTTTCGCGACGAACTTCACTGCATTTTGTCTTGACTGACCAGAACCAACCGAAAACAGGCCCTGGTGGCATGTCATAGTTTTTTATTTTTTATTTATTAATTAATTTATATTTTTCTTTATTTAACCATGTATTTATTTTTTATTCTTTATTTACTTATTGTATTTAATTTTGTTTTTGCTTGCTTTTGAAAATGTCTCTGGAATATTAGTTTTAAAATGTTGACAAAGTTTTTTATTGTGTCTTGTGTGTTTTAGAAGGGGCTTCTATCATTAAGCGATATAGCAGGTTTGACAGGTCCATATAAGTGAAAAGGATGGAGTAAACATTAATGACACTGCTCCCAGAGTTGACCTGAGGCTGACTGTGAAAACTCCCTGTGAAACATTGCTTTCTATGGACACAGCATGTATTGCGGGCTTCTTTAAAAGATGATCGATTGACAAAACATGACTCTTCTCAGTATTATATCTGTAAGTTCTTGAAAAAAAAAAAACCTTACGGCCTTACGGTCTCTAGACCACGTGTCCAACTCATTCCACAGAGAGCTGAGTGTCTGCAGGTTTTCTCTCCTCCGCTGTACTGACAAATTAAAGTCACTGTTTAGTAAGGAACTCCCCTCATCTGGTTGTCTAGGTCTTAATTGAAAGGTAAAACCCCCAAAACCAGCAGACACTATGCCTTCCGTGGAATGAGCTTGACACCCCTGGTCTAGACCCTGAAGTGTCCTATCGACCTGAGTTCCATGCATCCCATCGACCTGAGTTCCATGCATCCTATCGACCTGAGTTCCCCGCATCCTATCGACCTGAGGTCCACGCATCCTATCGACCTGAGGTCCACGCATCCTATCGACCTGAGTCCCACGCATCCTATCGACCTGAGTTCCACGCATCCTATCGACCTGAGTTCCACGCATCCTATCGACCTGAGTTCTACGCATTCTATCGACCTGAGTTCCATGCATCCTATCGACCTGAGTTCTACGCATTCTATCGACCTGAGTTCCATGCATTCTATCGACCTGAGTTCCACGCATCCTATCGACCTGAGTTCCATGCATCCTATCGACCTGAGTTCCACGCATCCTATCGACCTGAGTTCCACGCATTCTATCGACCTGAGTTCCACGCATCCTATCGACCTGAGTTCCACGCATCCTATCGACCTGAGTTCCACGCATCCTATCGACCTGAGTTCCACGCATCCTATCGACCTGAGTTCCATGTGTTGTTAGAATGAATCCAATGGGAATGCAGTGTGGAGAATGTACATAACAACTGACTGTTCTGTTCTATTTAATAATAATTAAACCAACCTGGGTGCTTTACTCCAAAGATGTATTGCTCCTGGATTAATGATAATATTAATATATATATATATAATTAATTAATAATTAACCATATGAACATGGTTGGATAGCCCTGGACTAGATACAGTTAAAGTCATATGTTTACAAACACTTAGGTTGGAGTCATTAAAACTAGTTTACATAAACTTAGGTTGGAGTCATTAAAACTTGTTTTTCAACCACTCCACAAATTTCTTGTTAACAAACTATAGTTTTGGCAAGTCGGTTAGGACATCTACTTTGACACAAGTAGATGTCACAAGTCATTTTCCCACCAATTGTTTACAGAGATTATTTCACTTATAATTCACTGTATCACAATTCCAGTGGGTCAGACGTTTACATACACTAAGTTGACTGTGCCTTTAAACAGCTTGGAAAATTACAGAAAATGATGTCATGGCTTTAGAAGCTTCTGATAGGCTTATTGACATAATTTGAGCCAATTGGAGGTGTACCTGTGGATGTATTTCAAGGCCTACTTTCAAACTCAGTGCCTCTTTGCTTGACATCATAGGAAAATCTAAAGAAATCAGCCAAGACCTCAGAAAATAATTGTAGACCACAAGTCTGGTTCATCCTTGGAAGCAATTTCCAAATGCCTGAAGGTACCACGTTCATCTGTAGAAACAATAGTACGCACGTATAAACACCATGGGACCACGCAGCCGTCATACCGCTCAGGAAGGAGACGCATTCTGTCTCCTAGAGATGAACGTACTTTGGTGCGAAGTCCAAATCAATCCCAGAACAACAGAAAAGGACCTTGTGAAGATGCTGGAGGAAACTGATACAAAAGTATCTATATCTACAGTAAAACGAGTCCTATAATCGACATAACCTGAAAGGACGCTCAGCAAGGAAGAAGCCACTGCTCCAAAACCGCCATAAAAAAGCCAGACTACGGTTTGCAACTACACATGGGGACAAATGTCCTCTGGTCTGATGAAACAAACATAGAACTGTTTGGCTATAATGACCATCGTTATGTTAGGAGGAAAAAGGGGGATGTCACGCCCTGGCCATAGAGAGGCTTTTATTCTCTATTTTGGTTAGGCCAGGGTATGACTAGGGTGAGCATTCTAGTTTCTTTATTTCTATGTTTTCTATGTCTTTGTTTTTGGCCGAGTGTGGGTCCCAATTAGAGGCCGCTGTCTATCGTTGTCTCTGATTGGGAATCATACTTAGGCAGCCTTTTTTCCAACCTGGTTTTTGTGGGTAGTTGTTTTCTGTTTAGTGTTTGTACCTTACAGAACTGTTTCGTTTGGTTCAACTTTGTTATGTTGTTGCAGTGTTCAGTTTCATTAACAATCATGAACGCTGCACCTTGGTCTCCTTCTTCATCCGATGACAACCGTTACAGGGGAGGCCGTGAAGCATGGGGGTGGCAACATCATGTTGTGGGGGTGCTTTGCTGCAGGAGGGACTGGTGCACTTCACAAAATACATGGCTTCGTGAGGAGGAAAATCATTTGGATATATTGAAAAAACATCTCAAGACATCAGTCCGGAAGTTAAAGCTTGGTCACAAATGGGTCTTCCAAATGGACAATGATCCCAAGCATACTTCCAAAGTTGTGGCAAAATAGCTTAAGGACAATAAAGTCAAGGTATTGGAGTGGCCATCACAAAGCCCTGACCTCAATCCTATAGAACATTTGTGGACATAACTGAAAAAGCGTGTGCGAGCAAGGAGGCCTATAAACCTGACTCAGTTACACCAGCTCTGTCAGGAGGAATGGGACAAAATTCACCCAACTTATTGTGGGAAGCTTGTGGAAGGCTACCTGAAACATTTGACCTAAGTTAAACCATTTAAAGGCAATGCTACCAAATACCAATTGAGTATGTAGTGTATGTACAATACTGACCCACTGGTAATGTGATGAAAGAAATCAAATCTGAAGTAAATCATTCTCTCTACTATTATTCGGACATTTCACATTCTTTAAATAAAGTGGTGGTCCTAACTGACCTAAGACAGGGAATTTTTAATAGGATTAAAAGTCAGGAATTGTGAAAAACTGAGTTTAAATGTATTTGGCTAAGGTGTATGTAAACTTCCGACTTCAACTGTAGATGTAAACCTACAGGTGGGTCTCTCCAGGAACAGGGTTGGAGAGCCCTGGACTAGATAGATGTAAACCTACAGTAGGTATCTCTCCAGGAACAGGGTTGGAGAGTCCTGGACTAGATAGATGTAAACCTACAGTAGGGTATCTCTCCAGGAACAGGGTTGGAGAGCTCTGGACTAGATAGATGTAAACCTACAGTAGGGTATCTCTCCAGGAACAGGGTTGGAGAGCCCTGGACTAGATAGATGTAAACCTACAGTAGGTATCTCTCCAGGAACAGGGTTGGAGAGCCCTGGTCTAGAGAGATGTAAACCTACAGTAGGTATCTCTCCAGGAACAGGGTTGGAGAGCCCTGGACTAGATAGATGTAAACCTACAGTAGGTATCTCTCCAGGAACAGGGTTGGAGAGCCCTGGACTAGATAGATCTAAACCTACAGTAGGTATCTCTCCAGGAACAGGGTTGGAGAGCCCTGGACTAGATAGATGTAAACCTACAGTAGGTATCTCTCCAGGAACAGGGTTGGAGAGCCCTGGACTAGATAGATGTCAACCTACAGTAGGTATCTCTCCAGGAACAGGGTTGGAGAGCCCTTGACTAGATAGATGTAAACCTACAGTAGGTATCTCTCCAGGAACAGGGTTGGAGAGCCCTGGACTAGATAGATGTCAACCTACAGTAGGTATCTCTCCAGGAACAGGGTTGGAGAGCCCTGGACTAGATAGATGTCAACCTACAGTAGGTATCTCTCCAGGAACAGGGTTGGAGAGCCCTGGACTAGATAGATGTAAACCTACAGTAGGTATCTCTCCAGGAACAGCGTTGGAGAGCCCTGGACTAGATAGATGTAAACCTACAGTAGGTATCTCTCCAGGAACAGCGTTGGAGAGCCCTGGACTAGATAGATGTAAACCTACAGTAGGTATCTCTCCAGGAACAGGGTTGGAGAGCCCTTGACTAGATAGATGTAAACCTACAGTAGGTATCTCTCCAGGAACAGGGTTGGAGAGCCCTGGACTAGATAGATGTCAACCTACAGTAGGTATCTCTCCAGGAACAGGGTTGGAGAGCCCTGGACTAGATAGATGTAAACCTACAGTAGGTATCTCTCCAGGAACAGGGTTGGAGAGCCCTGGACTAGATAGATGTAAACCTACAGTAGGTATCTCTCCAGGAACAGGGTTGGAGAGCCCTGGACTAGATCAATATAAACCTACAGTAGGTATCTCTCCAGGAACAGGGTTGGAGAGCCCTGGACTAGATAGATGTCAACCTACAGTAGGTATCTCTCCAGGAACAGGGTTGGAGAGCCCTGGACTAGATAGATGTAAACCTACAGTAGGTATCTCTCCAGGAACAGGGTTGGAGAGCCCTGGACTAGATAGATGTAAACCTACAGTAGGTATCTCTCCAGGAACAGGATTGGAGAGCCCTGGACTAGATCAATATAAACCTACAGTAGGTATCTCTCCAGGAACAGGGTTGGAGAGCCCTGGACTAGATAGATGTAAACCTACAGTAGTTATCTCTCCAGGAACAGGGTTGGAGAGCACTGGACTAGATAGATGTAAACCTACAGTAGGTATCTCTCCAGGAACAGGGTTGGAGAGCCCTGGACTAGATAGATGTAAACCTACAGTAGGTATCTCTCCAGGAACAGGGTTGGAGAGCCCTGGACTAGATCAATATAAACCTACAGTAGGTATCTCTCCAGGAACAGGGTTGGAGAGCCCTGGACTAGATCAATATAAACCTACAGTAGGTATCTCTCCAGGAACAGGGTTGGAGAGCCCTGGACTAGATAGATGTCAACCTACAGTAGGTATCTCTCCAGGAACAGGGTTGGAGAGCCCTGGACTAGATAGATGTAAACCTACAGTAGGTATCTCTCCAGGAACAGGGTTGGAGAGCCCTGGACTAGATAGATGTAAACCTACAGTAGGTATCTCTCCAGGAACAGGGTTGGAGAGCCCTGGACTAGATAGATGTAAACCTACAGTAGGTATCTCTCCAGGAACAGGGTTGGAGAGCCCTGGACTAGATAGATGTAAACCTACAGTAGGTATCTCTCCAGGAACAGGGTTGGAGAGCCCTGGACTAGATAGATGTAAACCTACAGTAGGTATCTCTCCAGGAACAGGGTTGGAGAGCCCTGGACTAGATAGATGTAAACCTACAGTAGGTATCTCTCCAGGAACAGGGTTGGAGAGCCCTGGACTAGATCAATATAAACCTACAGTAGGTATCTCTCCAGGAACAGGGTTGGAGAGCCCTGGACTAGATAGATGTCAACCTACAGTAGGTATCTCTCCAGGAACAGGGTTGGAGAGCCCTGGACTAGATAGATGTAAACCTACAGTAGGTATCTCTCCAGGAACAGGGTTGGAGAGCCCTGGACTAGATAGATGTAAACCTACAGTAGGTATCTCTCCAGGAACAGGGTTGGAGAGCCCTGGACTAGATCAATATAAACCTACAGTAGGTATCTCTCCAGGAACAGGGTTGGAGAGCCCTGGACTAGATCAATATAAACCTACAGTAGGTATCTCTCCAGGAACAGGGTTGGAGAGCCCTGGACTAGATAGATGTCAACCTACAGTAGGTATCTCTCCAGGAACAGGGTTGGAGAGCCCTGGACTAGATAGATGTAAACCTACAGTAGGTATCTCTCCAGGAACAGGGTTGGAGAGCCCTGGACTAGATAGATGTAAACCTACAGTAGGTATCTCTCCAGGAACAGGGTTGGAGAGCCCTGGACTAGATAGATGTAAACCTACAGTAGGTATCTCTCCAGGAACAGGGTTGGAGAGCCTGGGACTAGATAGATGTAAACCTACAGTAGGTATCTCTCCAGGAACAGGGTTGGAGAGCCCTGATCTATGAGGTGTATTATATCCTTTACACATCTACAAGGTGTAGGCTGTATTTACAGAGCATTATGGGTACTGTAGTATATCATGCTACTGTACTGTATCCTGAAACTAATACCATAGTCCATAATGACATGGGAAATCTGTTTTTGAAATGGGAATATTATGCTATTGAGTTGAGACTGACTATTCACTGCAGAACCCTAGACTGACTACCCACTGGAGAACCCTAGACTGACTATCCACTGCCTGTAGAACCCTAGACTCACTATCCACTGCCTGTAGAACCATAGACTGACTATCCACTGGAGAACCCTAGACTGACTATCCACTGCCTGTAGAACCCTAGACTCACTATCCACTGCCTGTAGAACCATAGACTGACTATCCACTGGAGAACCTTAGACTGACTATCCACTGGAGAACCCTAGACTAACTATCCACTGGAGAACCGTAGACTGACTACCCACAGGAGAACCCTAGACTGACTATCCACTGGAGAACCCTAGACTGACTATCCACTGGAGAACCCTAGACTGACTATCCACTGCCTGGAGAACCCTAGACTGACTATCCACTGCCTGGAGAACCCTAGACTGACTATCCACTGGAGAACCCTAGACTGACTATCCACTGGAGAACCCTAGACTGACTATCCACTGCCTGGAGAACCCTAGACTGACTATCCACTGGAGAACCCTAGACTGACTATCCACTGGAGAACCCTAGACTGACTATCCACTGCCTGTAGAACCATAGACTGACTATCCACTGGAGAACCTTAGACTGACTATCCACTGGAGAACCCTAGACTAACTATCCACTGGAGAACCCTAGACTGACTACCCACAGGAGAACCCTAGACTGACTATCCACTGGAGAACCCTAGACTGACTATCCACTGGAGAACCCTAGACTGACTATCCACTGCCTGGAGAACCCTAGACTGACTATCCACTGCCTGGAGAACCCTAGACTGACTATCCACTGGAGAACCCTAGACTGACTATCCACTGGAGAACCCTAGACTGACTATCCACTGCCTGGAGAACCCTAGACTGACTATCCACTGGAGAACCCTAGACTGACTATCCACTGGAGAACCCTAGACTGACTATCCACTGGAGAACCCTAGACTGACTATCCACTGCCTGGAGAACCCTAGACTGACTATCCACTGGAGAACCCTAGACTGACTACCCACTGCCTGGAGAACCCTAGACTGACTATCCAAAGGAGAACCCTAGACTGACTATCCACTGGAGAACCCTAGGCTGACTATCCACTGCCTGTAGAACCCTAGACTCACTATCCACTGCCTGTAGAACCCTAGACTCACTATCCACTGCCTGTAGAACCCTAGACTGACTATCCACTGGAGAACCCTAGACTGAATATCCACTGGAGAACTCTAGACTGACTATCCAAAGGAGAACCCTAGACTGACTATCCACTGGAGAACCCTAGACTGACTATCCACTGCCTGTAGAACCCTAGACTCACTATCCACTGCCTGTAGAACCCTAGACTCACTATCCACTGCCTGTAGAACCCTAGACTGACTATCCACTGGAGAACCCTAGACTGAATATCCACTGGAGAACTCTAGACTGACTATCCACTGGATAACCCTAGACTGAATATCCACTGGAGAACCCTAGACTGAATATCCACTGGAGAACCCTAGACTGACTATCCACTGCCTGGAGAACCCTAGACTGACTATCCAAAGGAGAACCCTAGACTGACTATCCACTGGAGAACCCTAGACTGACTATCCACTGGAGAACCCTAGACTGAATATCCACTGGAGAACCCTAAACTGACTATCCACTGGAGAACCATAGACTGACTATCCACTGGAGAACCCTAAACTGACTATCCACTGGAGAACCATAGACTGACTATCCACTGGAGAACCCTAGACTGACTATCCACTGCCTGGAGAACCTTAGACTAACTATCCACTGGAGAACCATAGACTGACTATCCACTGGAGAACCCTAGACTGACTACAAACTGGAGAACCCTGGACTGACTATCCACTGGAGAACCCTAGATGGACTATCCACTGGAGAACCCTAGACCAGGCAGTTCAATGACCAGGCAGTTCAATGACCAGGCAGTTCAATAACCAGGCAGTTCAATGACAAGGCAGGCTCATTATAATCTGTCTCACCATGACAACTACCAAGAGGAGAAGGTATGTGTGGAGTCATCCTCTCACTCATCTATGCTCTTCTCTTCTCCTCTCGTTCAGTTAATAGACTCAGTAAGAGATATTACCATAACAGAAAACGTTTCTATTTGAATGTGTTCTGTTGAACGATTGAAGTCATTTGAGAATTCTATGTTGTTTTATATTTTTGCAACCTCTCTTTAGAGAGAGCCATGGTATTAATTGAGTTCTTCCGAAATGTGATTGGTTGGCATGTGCTTTTAATAGTTTTAGAGCCTAATTGGTGGTACTAAAGCATGTGAAATGCAAAAACAATGACAGTAATCGAGAATATAAGTCCTTCATAAAGTAACAGTTGGTGTTTTCTTAAAGATACTCTTGTAGAATGAATTTCCCTGCTTGCATTTACAACAACAAAAAAACAAAAAAAAAAAGCACAATTAGCTTTGCTATTATTCAATTAAAACAAATAGAGAAAGCATTGTATTTTATAAAGTAAGCCTTTTTTCATATTTTGTGACATGCTTTTTTTAAAAGTGTCATGACAATGAGCAAATATGTGCCCTTACAACGTAAACACGGTTAAATTCAATCTATAAATATAGTCTTTATATATCTATTATAAGTAACGGTAATACCCATGTATTAATGTGACTTGCCAAAGATTTTAAAATCTAAATAATCTATAAATATAAAACTAAAACAAGTGTTAGCTCGGTTTCTAACAGTGGGAGGTTGGGGAAAAGGTGATTTCTTAGCCTCGTTTATACCTCGGGGTTCCCGAGTGGCACAGTGGTCTAAGGTGTCACTACAGACCCGGGTCGGTGCACAATTGGCCCAGCGTCGTCCGGGTTGTCCTTGTCCCATCGCGCACTAGCGAGTCCTGTGGCAGGCCGGGCGCAGTGCACACTGACACGGTCACCAGGTGTACGGTGTTTGCTCCGACACATTGGTGCGGCTGGCTTCCGGGTTAAGTGGGCAGTGTGTCAAGAAGCAGTGCGGCTTGGCAGGGTTGTGTTTCGGAGGACGCACGGCTCTCGACCTTCGCCTCTCCCGAGTCCGTACGGGAGTAGCAGCGATGGGAAAAGACTGTAACTACCAATTATCGGAGAAAAAGAGGTCAAAATTAAAAAACAAACTAATTGTAAAAAAAAAATTAAATCCAGGTCCTCTACATTTGTAAGATATCCGGACACAATGCCTGTCTGAGGCCACGTCTAGACTTGACAGTTCATGTAGCTTTATTATTCTGATCACGGAGTTCTGATCACGGAATTCTGATCACAGAGTTCTGATCACGGAATTCCGAAAGCGTCATGTGTCTGTCTACACCTCTACATTTAAATGTGTCTACCGTGTCCATAGTGTGTCCAGATTCCCTTTTCCTGCGCCATATTCAAATTCTCCAAACGGTGGAATAGGCTAAATATGATAACAACACAACAACTGATGTCAGTAGCTAACTACTGTAGCTAACTAGCCCGCTAACCTCTGTAGCTAGCCAGGAATCTCACAAGCAACGCTAAAAATCTAAAATCAAATAAAAGGGATTGCAAAAGGGTTTGTATGACTCTAGTCTGTCCCCCCCCCCCCCCCCAAAAAAAAAAAACAAATCAACAAATATTAGCTAGCTGGCTAGCATTTATGAAGACAGCAAACACGTTCCTCGCACGTTAAAAACTAATTTCCTCCAAAGTTATAATGAAAAGGAAAACCTCTCAGTCCCAAAAGGAGGAGGAGTGCTGATGACGTCTCCCACTGTAGCCTGATTACGTCCACACTGAGGAGAAATCCCCTGAAGTGGTCAGTCTGATCTGAACACCATCCTGAAGTGGTCAGTCTGATCTGAACACCATCCTGAAGTGGTCAGTCTGATCTGAACACCATCAGACCACAAAGCCACTTTTGTGCGTCTAGACCCGTCTTGTAAATTCGAGCTTCGTATTCTGATAGCAGAAGTCGCATGTAAGTGTCAAGTGTAGACACGATCCGGACTACCTCCGGAGAAGATCTAATCACAATAACAATGGTATTTTAATTGTCTACACTTGTCTAAAAATGTGGGCAACATCGGAATGTGGACAAGATCTGGACACATGGTAGAACCAGGTATAAACGGGGTAGAACACATGGTAGAACCGGGTATAAACGGGGTAGAACACATGGTAGAACCAGGTATAAACGGGGTAGAACACATGGTAGAACCAGGTATAAACGGGGTAGAACACATGGTAGAACCAGGTATAAACGGGGTAGAACATATGGTAGAACCAGGTATAAACGGGGTAGAACACATGGTAGAACCAGGTATAAACGGGGTAGAACACATGGTAGAACCGGGTATAAACGGGGTAGAACACATGGTAGAACCAGGTATAAACGGGGTAGAACACATGGTAGAACCGGGTATAAACGGGGTAGAACACATGGTAGAACCGGGTAGAAACGGGGTAGAACACATGGTAGAACCGGGTAGAAACGGGGTAGAACACATGGTAGAACCAGGTATAAACGGGGTAGAACACATGGTAGAACCAGGTATAAACGGGGTAGAACACATGGTAGAACCGGGTATAAACGGGGCCCCAGGTGTTAGAAACACATCTTGTGTGCAGGAGGGAGGGCAGGTGCTAGCCTAACTTATCCAGTCACAGTACAGTCACTTACAGCCAAATGCTTCATTCAGTGTTTTTCTGTTACTCTGTCACCGTCAGAAGTGTTGTTGGCCTTATTTACACGTTGTGCAATGTTTTGGACTGGCAGTGATGCGCATTATCCATCTGACTCCGTGTTGACCAACTTTAGTCACGGACATAAACTTTGGAGATGTTGACCATCACCGAACGGCAGCTGCGCCATTTCAGTTGTATGAACTGTATCTCTATACGACATTATAGTCCTTTTGTGTATAGTAGTAAAATACGCCCAGTGGTATGAATCACATAGTTATCAGGAAGAATAAGAAGATGGATAAAAGTGGCTGTAAATATCCTTTAAAACACCAAGGTCGAGATTCAATCCACGCACGCTTGTACAATGCAGCTTTTAAAAGGTAATGTTACCACATTTACAGATATTGCATTCAAAGGTGAGCACTGCAGATGTCGGCTCAATTGGAAATTACCCCCAAAAATGTCAAGCTCGGTTTCGGATTGAATCTTGGCCCAAGACTCGTGGTGTACTAGATCTGGGTGGCGCATGAAGAAAGCACACTTTTTTACGTGAAGTGAGAAGTGAGTTAGTTATTAAAACAGAAAGTGATTTGGTTGGTTGTTTATGTGGTCTCTTTCTTCTCCCTCTGGGCAGAACGACGGATCTTCATCTCAGTCAGCTGGATGTAACGGAGAACATTGGTGTCTGGAAAAGACAAAGACAAAGACAGAAAAAGCTTTATCAAAATCTGTTCTTTGTTATTTTCTGTTGAACCGGGAAACGTGTGATTTCCATCCAAATTGGAATTGCTGACAACCAGGTAAACTTGGAGTCACTGTCAAATTAATTTAATTTGCATAACTTTACTTTAATTAATCTGATGACTGTTATTTATCTAATCAACTAATTACTAACTAATCATGTAACAAATTAACTCATTAGGAATTTGGGGCACCACGGAAGAAGTGGTTTAACA